>NC_138295.1:87345000-87402500 GCF_965601325.2 Salmo salar
CTGATACAGGTCCAGAGTAGAGCTGTATAGTCCAGAACGCTGAATAAAGACAGGACTGATACAGGTCCAGGGTAGAGCTGTATAGTCCAGAACGCTGAATAAAGACAGGACTGATACAGGTCCAGAGTAGAGCTGTATAGTCCAGAACGCTGAATAAAGACAGGACTGATACAGGTCCAGAGTAGAGCTGTATAGTCCAGAACGCTGAATAAGCTGAATGAAGACAGGACTGATACAGGTCCAGAGTAGAGCTGTATAGTCCAGAACGCTGAATAAAGACAGGACTGATACAGGTCCAGAGTAGAGCTGTATAGTCCAGAACGCTGAATAAGCTGAATAAAGACAGGACTGATACAGGTCCAGAGTAGAGCTGTATAGTCCAGAACGCTGAATAAGCTGAATAAAGACAGGACTGATACAGGTCCAGAGTAGAGCTGTATAGTCCAGAACTCTGAATAAGCTGAATGAAGACAGGACTGATACAGGTCCAGAGTAGAGCTGTATAGTCCAGAACGCTGAATAAAGACAGGACTGATACAGGTCCAGAGTAGAGCTGTATAGTCCAGAACGCTGAATAAAGACAGGACTGATACAGGTCCAGAGTAGAGCTGTATAGTCCAGAACGCTGAATAAAGACAGGACTGATACAGGTCCAGAGTAGAGCTGTATAGTCCAGAACTCTGAATAAGCTGAATAAAGACAGGACTGATACAGGTCCAGAGTAGAGCTGTATAGTCCAGAACGCTGAATAAAGACAGGACTGATACAGGTCCAGGGTAGAGCTGTATAGTCCAGAACGCTGAATGAAGACAGGACTGATACAGGTCCAGAGTAGAGCTGTATAGTCCAGAACGCTGAATAAGCTGAATAAAGACAGGACTGATACAGGTCCAGAGTAGAGCTGTATAGTCCAGAACGCTGAATAAAGACAGGACTGATACAGGTCCAGAGTAGAGCTGTATAGTCCAGAACTCTGAATAAGCTGAATAAAGACAGGACTGATACAGGTCCAGAGTAGAGCTGTATAGTCCAGAACGCTGAATGAAGACAGGATTGATACAGGTCCAGAGTAGAGCTGTATAGTCCAGAACTCTGAATAAGCTGAATAAAGACAGGACTGATACAGGTCCAGAGTAGAGCTGTATAGTCCAGAACGCTGAATAAGCTGAATAAAGACAGGACTGATACAGGTCCAGAGTAGAGCTGTATAGTCCAGAACGCTGAATAAAGACAGGACTGATACAGGTCCAGAGTAGAGCTGTATAGTCCAGAACGCTGAATAAAGACAGGACTGATACAGGTCCAGAGTAGAGCTGTATAGTCCAGAACTCTGAATAAGCTGAATAAAGACAGGACTGATACAGGTCCAGAGTAGAGCTGTATAGTCCAGAACGCTGAATAAAGACAGGACTGATACAGGTCCAGAGTAGAGCTGTATAGTCCAGAACGCTGAATAAGCTGAATAAAGACAGGACTGATACAGGTCCAGGGTAGAGCTGTATAGTCCAGAACTCTGAATAAAGACAGGACTGATACAGGTCCAGAGTAGAGCTGTATAGTCCAGAACGCTGAATAAAGACAGGACTGATACAGGTCCAGAGTAGAGCTGTATAGTCCAGAACGCTGAATAAGCTGAATAAAGACAGGACTGATACAGGTCCAGAGTAGAGCTGTATAGTCCAGAACGCTGAATAAAGACAGGACTGATACAGGTCCAGAGTAGAGCTGTATAGTCCAGAACGCTGAATAAAGACAGGACTGATACAGGTCCAGAGTAGAGCTGTATAGTCCAGAACGCTGAATAAAGACAGGACTGATACAGGTCCAGGGTAGAGCTGTATAGTCCAGAACGCTGAATAAAGACAGGACTGATACAGGTCCAGAGTAGAGCTGTATAGTCCAGAACGCTGAATAAAGACAGGACTGATACAGGTCCAGAGTAGAGCTGTATAGTCCAGAACGCTGAATAAAGACAGGACTGATACAGGTCCAGAGTAGAGCTGTATAGTCCAGAACGCTGAATAAAGACAGGACTGATACAGGTCCAGAGTAGAGCTGTATAGTCCAGAACGCTGAATAAGCTGAATAAAGACAGGACTGATACAGGTCCAGAGTAGAGCTGTATAGTCCAGAACGCTGAATAAAGACAGGACTGATACAGGTCCAGAGTAGAGCTGTATAGTCCAGAACGCTGAATAAAGACAGGACTGATACAGGTCCAGAGTAGAGCTGTATAGTCCAGAACGCTGAATAAAGACAGGACTGATACAGGTCCAGGGTAGAGCTGTATAGTCCAGAACGCTGAATAAAGACAGGACTGATACAGGTCCAGAGTAGAGCTGTATAGTCCAGAACGCTGAATAAAGACAGGACTGATACAGGTCCAGAGTAGAGCTGTATAGTCCAGAACGCTGAATAAGCTGAATGAAGACAGGACTGATACAGGTCCAGAGTAGAGCTGTATAGTCCAGAACGCTGAATAAAGACAGGACTGATACAGGTCCAGAGTAGAGCTGTATAGTCCAGAACGCTGAATAAGCTGAATAAAGACAGGACTGATACAGGTCCAGAGTAGAGCTGTATAGTCCAGAACGCTGAATAAGCTGAATAAAGACAGGACTGATACAGGTCCAGAGTAGAGCTGTATAGTCCAGAACTCTGAATAAGCTGAATGAAGACAGGACTGATACAGGTCCAGAGTAGAGCTGTATAGTCCAGAACGCTGAATAAAGACAGGACTGATACAGGTCCAGAGTAGAGCTGTATAGTCCAGAACGCTGAATAAAGACAGGACTGATACAGGTCCAGAGTAGAGCTGTATAGTCCAGAACGCTGAATAAAGACAGGACTGATACAGGTCCAGAGTAGAGCTGTATAGTCCAGAACTCTGAATAAGCTGAATAAAGACAGGACTGATACAGGTCCAGAGTAGAGCTGTATAGTCCAGAACGCTGAATAAAGACAGGACTGATACAGGTCCAGGGTAGAGCTGTATAGTCCAGAACGCTGAATGAAGACAGGACTGATACAGGTCCAGAGTAGAGCTGTATAGTCCAGAACGCTGAATAAGCTGAATAAAGACAGGACTGATACAGGTCCAGAGTAGAGCTGTATAGTCCAGAACGCTGAATAAAGACAGGACTGATACAGGTCCAGAGTAGAGCTGTATAGTCCAGAACTCTGAATAAGCTGAATAAAGACAGGACTGATACAGGTCCAGAGTAGAGCTGTATAGTCCAGAACGCTGAATGAAGACAGGATTGATACAGGTCCAGAGTAGAGCTGTATAGTCCAGAACTCTGAATAAGCTGAATAAAGACAGGACTGATACAGGTCCAGAGTAGAGCTGTATAGTCCAGAACGCTGAATAAGCTGAATAAAGACAGGACTGATACAGGTCCAGAGTAGAGCTGTATAGTCCAGAACGCTGAATAAAGACAGGACTGATACAGGTCCAGAGTAGAGCTGTATAGTCCAGAACGCTGAATAAAGACAGGACTGATACAGGTCCAGAGTAGAGCTGTATAATCCAGAACGCTGAATAAAGACAGGACTGATACAGGTCCAGAGTAGAGCTGTATAGTCCAGAACTCTGAATAAGCTGAATAAAGACAGGACTGATACAGGTCCAGAGTAGAGCTGTATAGTCCAGAACGCTGAATAAAGACAGGACTGATACAGGTCCAGAGTAGAGCTGTATAGTCCAGAACGCTGAATAAGCTGAATAAAGACAGGACTGATACAGGTCCAGGGTAGAGCTGTATAGTCCAGAACTCTGAATAAAGACAGGACTGATACAGGTCCAGAGTAGAGCTGTATAGTCCAGAACGCTGAATAAAGACAGGACTGATACAGGTCCAGAGTAGAGCTGTATAGTCCAGAACGCTGAATAAGCTGAATAAAGACAGGACTGATACAGGTCCAGAGTAGAGCTGTATAGTCCAGAACGCTGAATAAAGACAGGACTGATACAGGTCCAGAGTAGAGCTGTATAGTCCAGAACGCTGAATAAAGACAGGACTGATACAGGTCCAGAGTAGAGCTGTATAGTCCAGAACGCTGAATAAAGACAGGACTGATACAGGTCCAGGGTAGAGCTGTATAGTCCAGAACGCTGAATAAAGACAGGACTGATACAGGTCCAGAGTAGAGCTGTATAGTCCAGAACGCTGAATAAAGACAGGACTGATACAGGTCCAGGGTAGAGCTGTATAGTCCAGAACGCTGAATAAAGACAGGACTGATACAGGTCCAGAGTAGAGCTGTATAGTCCAGAACGCTGAATAAAGACAGGACTGATACAGGTCCAGAGTAGAGCTGTATAGTCCAGAACGCTGAATAAAGACAGGACTGATACAGGTCCAGAGTAGAGCTGTATAGTCCAGAACGCTGAATAAAGACAGGACTGATACAGGTCCAGAGTAGAGCTGTATAGTCCAGAACGCTGAATAAGCTGAATAAAGACAGGACTGATACAGGTCCAGAGTAGAGCTGTATAGTCCAGAACGCTGAATAAAGACAGGACTGATACAGGTCCAGAGTAGAGCTGTATAGTCCAGAACGCTGAATAAAGACAGGACTGATACAGGTCCAGAGTAGAGCTGTATAGTCCAGAACGCTGAATAAGCTGAATAAAGACAGGACTGATACAGGTCCAGAGTAGAGCTGTATAGTCCAGAACGCTGAATAAAGACAGGACTGATACAGGTCCAGAGTAGAGCTGTATAGTCCAGAACGGTGAATAAGCTGAATAAAGACAGGACTGATACAGGTCCAGAGTAGAGCTGTATAGTCCAGAACGCTGAATAAAGACAGGACTGATACAGGTCCAGAGTAGAGCTGTATAGTCCAGAACGCTGAATAAAGACAGGACTGATACAGGTCCAGGGTAGAGCTGTATAGTCCAGAACGCTGAATAAAGACAGGACTGATACAGGTCCAGAGTAGAGCTGTATAGTCCAGAACGCTGAATAAGCTGAATGAAGACAGGACTGATACAGGTCCAGAGTAGAGCTGTATAGTCCAGAACGCTGAATAAGCTGAATGAAGACAGGACTGATACAGGTCCAGAGTAGAGCTGTATAGTCCAGAACGCTGAATAAAGACAGGACTGATACAGGTCCAGAGTAGAGCTGTATAGTCCAGAACGCTGAATAAGCTGAATAAAGACAGGACTGATACAGGTCCAGAGTAGAGCTGTATAGTCCAGAACGCTGAATAAGCTGAATAAAGACAGGACTGATACAGGTCCAGAGTAGAGCTGTATAGTCCAGAACTCTGAATAAAGACAGGACTGATACAGGTCCAGAGTAGAGCTGTATAGTCCAGAACTCTGAATAAGCTGAATGAAGACAGGACTGATACAGGTCCAGAGTAGAGCTGTATAGTCCAGAACGCTGAATAAAGACAGGACTGATACAGGTCCAGAGTAGAGCTGTATAGTCCAGAACGCTGAATAAAGACAGGACTGATACAGGTCCAGAGTAGAGCTGTATAGTCCAGAACGCTGAATAAAGACAGGACTGATACAGGTCCAGAGTAGAGCTGTATAGTCCAGAACTCTGAATAAGCTGAATAAAGACAGGACTGATACAGGTCCAGAGGAGAGCTGTATAGTCCAGAACGCTGAATAAAGACAGGACTGATACAGGTCCAGAGTAGAGCTGTATAGTCCAGAACGCTGAATAAGCTGAATAAAGACAGGACTGATACAGGTCCAGAGTAGAGCTGTATAGTCCAGAACGCTGAATAAAGACAGGACTGATACAGGTCCAGAGTAGAGCTGTATAGTCCAGAACTCTGAATAAGCTGAATAAAGACAGGACTGATACAGGTCCAGAGTAGAGCTGTATAGTCCAGAACTCTGAATAAAGACAGGACTGATACAGGTCCAGAGTAGAGCTGTATAGTCCAGACCTGGGACCCACCCTGTTTGTTGATGATCTTGTTGATCTGCTCGTCCAGGTACTCTCGTCGTTTGATGAGGGCCTCAGACCAGCGGTCCCTCACACAGTTCAGGTCCTCCTCCTGCAGGCCAACAGAAGACAGCATCAGTGTCAGCAGGACTCTGTCCAGTATCAGTTCCAAAGCATTACCAGGGTCTGGTTCAGTGGTCTGTATCATTACAGGACCTTCCCCCAGTAGACCCCACATCACCTCCGTGAGAAGACACAGTGGGAGGCCCTAGGAGCCTGGTCAAAATGAACCCTCTTTCTCAAAGTCTATTGAAAAAAAGTCCCAAACTCTATCAGGAAATGGAATGTCTCCCAGGCTCAGAACCTTTAATGTACTGTTGGCTGATTAAAAGATGACATCACCATGATCAAACTACCCACCCAGCACCATAACAACCACACACATGCACACTCCACCCCCATTCCTGAGCTCAACTCCCCTGTCATGCAAAATGAGTCATGCATGGATGCAGCAATGCGTTGGTTATGTGATTGTGGTACAACAAGTCTCCTGCAGCAGCTCTTGAGTGGCGGGTTGAGAAGCAGACAGGAAGGAAGTTAGTGTGTTGTTTTAACCTGAGGGGTAGTAGGACCGAGAGACAGACTAGAACACAGACAGACAGACACCAGGGCACTGGAGTGGGAGGAAAGAAACCCAGAATATGAGGGATCTATCTGGGCTGGGGTGATGCCTTAAAAACATTCTCAAATCATTATCTTTGTTTGGGTGACATTCTTTAGTTGGACCAGTGCCATCCGTGTCCAACATTGTGCTTGGAGGAAAGAGTTCTCCTCAAAAAGTGCACAACATTATCCAATCATGTTCCACTCTGTGAGGCCGGACCTAGGACCAGGAGTTTGTCCTGACCACTAGACCTGACTAGGGAAAACTACCCCCTACTCCTCCAGCCTCCTGTCTCCTACCCCTCTAGTCTCCTGTCTCCTACCCCCTACTCCTCCAGCCTCCTGTCTCCTACCCCTCTAGTCTCCTGTCTCCTACCCCTCTAGTCTCCTGTCTCCTACCCCTCTAGTCTCCTGTCTCCTACCCCCTACCCCTCTAGTCTCCTGTCTCCTACCCCTCTAGTCTCCTGTCTCCTACCCCCTACTCCTCTAGCCTCCTGTCTCCTACCCCTCTAGTCTCCTGTCTCCTACCCCCTACCCCTCTAGTCTCCTGTCTCCTACCCCACTAGCCTCCTGTCTCCTACCCCTCTAGTCTCCTGTCTCCTACCCCCTACTCCTCTAGCCTCCTGTCTCCTCCCCCTCTAGTCTCCTGTCTCCTACCCCTCTAGTCTCCTGTCTCCTACCCCCTACTCCTCCAGCCTCCTGTCTCCTACCCCTCTAGTCTCCTGTCTCCTACCCCTCTAGTCTCCTGTCTCCTACCCCTCTAGTCTCCTGTCTCCTACCCCCTACTCCTCTAGTCTCCTGTCTCCTACCCCTCTAGTCTCCTGTCTCCTACCCCCTACTCCTCCAGCCTCCTGTCTCCTACCCCTCTAGTCTCCTGTCTCCTACTCCTCTAGTCTCCTGTCTCCTACCCCTCTAGTCTCCTGTCTCCTACCCCCTACTCCTCCAGCCTCCTGTCTCCTACCCCTCTAGTCTCCTGTCTCCTACCCCCTACTCCTCTAGCCTCCTGTCTCCTACCCCTCTAGTCTCCTGTCTCCTACCCCTCTAGTCTCCTGTCTCCTACTCCTCTAGTCTCCTGTCTCCTACCCCTCTAGTCTCCTGTCTCCTACCCCACTAGTCTCCTGTCTCCTACCCCACTAGTCTCCTGTCTCCTACCCCTCTAGTCTCCTGTCTCCTACCCCCTACTCCTCTAGTCTCCTGTCTCCTACCCCTCTAGTCTCCTGTCTCCTACCCCCTACTCCTCCAGCCTCCTGTCTCCTACCCCTCTAGTCTCCTGTCTCCTACTCCTCTAGTCTCCTGTCTCCTACCCCTCTAGTCTCCTGTCTCCTACCCCCTACTCCTCCAGCCTCCTGTCTCCTACCCCTCTAGTCTCCTGTCTCCTACCCCCTACTCCTCTAGCCTCCTGTCTCCTACCCCTCTAGTCTCCCGACTCCTACCCCTCTAGTCTCCTGTCTCCTACCCCACTAGTCTCCTGCCTCCTACCCCTCTAGTCTCCTGTCTCCTACTCCTCTAGTCTCCTGTCTCCTACCCCTCTAGCCTCCTGGCTCCTACCCCACTAGTCTCCTGTCTCCTACCCCTCTAGTCTCCTGTCTCCTACCCCACTAGTCTCCTGTCTCCTACTCCTCTAGTCTCCTGTCTCCTACCCCTCTAGTCTCCTGTCTCCTACTCCTCTAGCCTCCTGTCTCCTACCCCTCTAGCCTACTGTCTCCTACCCCCTACTCCTCTAGCCTCCTGTCTCCTACCCCTCTAGCCTACTGTCTCCTACCCCCTACTCCTCTAGCCTCCTGTCTCCTACCCCTCTAGTCTCCTGTCTCCTACCCCTCTAGTCTCCTGTCTCCTACCCCACTAGTCTCCTGTCTCCTACCCCACTAGTCTCCTGTCTCCTACCCCTCTAGTCTCCTACCCCCTACTCCTCTAGCCTCCTGTCTCCTACCCCTCTAGCCTACTGTCTTCTACCCCTCTAGTCTCCTGTCTCCTACCCCCTACTTCTCTAGTCTCCTGTCTCCTACCCCCTACTCCTCTAGTCTCCTGTCTCCTACTTCTCTAGTCTCCTCTCTCCTACCCCTCTAGTCTCCTGTCTCCTACCCCTCTAGTCTCCTGCTCCTACCCCCTACTCCTCTAGTCTCCTGCTCCTACCCCCTACTCCTCTAGTCTCCTGTCTCCTACCCCCTACTCCTCTAGTCTCCTGTCTCCTACCCCTCTAGTCTCCTGTCTCCTACCCCTCTAGTCTCCTGTCTCCTACTTCTCTAGTCTCCTGTCTCCTACCCCCTACTCCTCTAGTCTCCTGTCTCCTACCCCCTACTCCTCTAGTCTCCAGTCTCCTACCCCTTACTCCTCTAGTCTCCTGCTCCTACCCCCTACTCCTCTAGTCTCCTGTCTCCTACCCCTCTAGTCTCCTGTCTCCTACCCCTCTAGTCTCCTGTCTCCTACTTCTCTAGTCTCCTGTCTCCTACCCCCTACCCCTCTAGTCTCCTGTCTCCTACCCCCTACTCCTCTAGTCTCCTGTCTCCTACCCCCTACTCCTCTAGTCTCCAGTCTCCTACCCCCTACTCCTCTAGTCTCCTGTCTCCTACTCCTCTAGTCTCCTGTCTCCTACTTCTCTAGTCTCCTGTCTCCTACCCCCTACCCCTCTAGTCTCCTGTCTCCTACCCCCTACTCCTCTAGCCTCCTGTCTCCTACCCCCTACAACTCTAGTCTCCTGTCTCCTACCCCTCTAGTCTCCTGTCTCCTACCCCTCTAGTCTCCTGTCTCCTACCCCCTACTCCTCTAGTCTCCTGTCTCCTACCCCCTACTCCTCTAGCCTCCTGTCTCCTACCCCCTACCCCTCTAGTCTCCTGTCTCCTACACCTCTAGTCTCCTGTCTCCTACCCCTCTAGTCTCCTACCCCCTACCCCTCTAGTCTCCTGTCTCCTACCCCCTACCCCTCCAGTCTCCTACCCCTCTAGTCTCCTGTCTCCTACCCCTCTAGTCTCCTGTCTCCTACCCCTCTAGTCTCCTGTCTCCTACCCCCTACTCCTCTAGTCTCCTGTCTCCTACCCCCTACCCCTCTAGTCTCCTGTCTCCTACCCCTCTAGTCTCCTGTCTCCTACAACTCTAGTCTCCTGTCTCCTACCCCTCTAGTCTCCTGTCTCCTACCCCCTACTCCTCTAGTCTCCTGTCTCCTACCCCTCTAGTCTCCTGTCTCCTACCCCTCTAGTCTCCTGTCTCCTACTCCTCTAGTCTCCTGTCTCCTCTCTCCTACCCCTCTAGTCTCCTGTCTCCTACCCCTCTAGTCTCCTGTCTCCTACCCCTCTAGTCTCCTGTCTCCTACCCCCTACCCCTCTAGTCTCCTGTCTCCTACCCCTCTAGTCTCCTGTCTCCTACCCCTCTAGTCTCCTGTCTCCTACCCCCTACTCCTCTAGTCTCCTGTCTCCTACCCCTCTAGTCTCCTGTCTCCTACCCCCTACTCCTCTAGTCTCCTGCCTCCTACCCCTCTAGTCTCCTGTCCTCTACCCCTCTAGTCTCCTGTCTCCTACCCATCTAGTCTCCTGTCTCCTACCCCTCTAGTCTCCTGTCTCCTACCCCTCTTGTCTCCTGTCTCCTACCCATCTAGTCTCCTGTCTCCTACCCTCTACTCCTCTAGTCTCCTGTTTCCTACCCCTCTAGTCTCCTGTCTCCTACCCCCTACTCCTCTAGCCTCCTGTCTCCTACCCCTCTAGTCTCCTGTCTCCTACCCCCTACTCCGCTAGTCTCCTGTCTCCTACCCCCTACTCCTCTAGTCTCTTGTCTCCTACCCCCTACTCCTCTAGTCTCCTGTCTCCTACCCCTCTAGCCTCCTGTCTCCTACTCCTCTAGTCTCCTGTCTCCTACCCCTCTAGTCTCCTGTCTCCAACTCCTCTAGTCTCCTGTCTCCTACTCCTCTAGTCTCCTGTCTCCTACCCCCTACTCCTCTAGTCTCCTGTCTCCTACCCCCTACTCCTCTAGTCTCCTGTCTCTTACCCCCTACTCCTCTAGTCTCCTGTCTCCTACCCCCTACTCCTCTAGTCTCTTGTCTCCTACCCCCTACTCCTCTAGTCTCCTGTCTCCTACCCCCTACCCCTCTAGTCTCCTGTCTCCTACCCCTCTAGCCTCCTGTCTCCTACCCCTCTAGTCTCCTGTTTCCTACCCCCTACTCCTCTAGTCTCCTGTCTCCTACCCCCTACTCCTCTAGTCTCCTGTCTCCTACCCCCTACTCCTCTAGCCTCCTGTCTCCTACCCCTCTAGTGTCCTGTCTCCTACCCCTCTAGTCTCCTGTCTCCTACCCCCTACTCCTCTAGTCTCCTGTCTCCTACCCCCTACTCCTCTAGTCTCCTGACTCCTACCCCCTACTCCTCTAGTCTCCTGTCTCCTACCCCCTACTCCTCTAGTCTCCTGTCTCCTACCCATCTAGTCTCCTGTCTCCTACCCCTCTAGTCTCCTGTCTCCTACCCCCTACTCCTCTAGTCTCCTGTCTCCTACCCCTCTAGTCTCCTGTCTCCTACCCCTCTAGTCTCCTGTCTCCTACCCATCTAGTCTCCTGTCTCCTACCCCCTACTCCTCTAGTCTCCTGTCTCCTACCCCTCTAGTCTCCTGTCTCCTACCCCTCTAGTCTCCTGTCTCCTACCCCCTACTCCTCTAGTCTCCTGTCTCCTACCCCTCTAGTCTCCTGTCTCCTACCCCCTACTCCTCTAGTCTCCTGTCTCCTACCCCACTAGTCTCCTGTCTCCTACCCCTCTAGTCTCCTGTCTCCTACCCCTCTCGCCTCCTGTCTCCTACCCCACTAGTCTCCTGTCTCCTACCCCTCTAGCCTCCTGTCTCCTACCCCTCTAGACTCCTGTCTCCTACCCCCTACTCCTCTAGTCTCCTGTCTCCTACCCCCTACTCCTCTAGTCTCCTGTCTCCTACTCCTCTAGTCTCCTGTCTCCTACCCCCTACTCCTCTAGTCTCCTGTCTCCTACCCCCTACTCCTCTAGTCTCCTGTCTCCTAACCCTCTAGTCTCCTGTCTCCTACACCCTACCCCTCTAGTCTCCTGTCTCCTACCCCTCTAGTCTCCTGTCTCCTACCCCTCTAGTCTCCTGTCTCCTAACCCCTACCCCTCTAGTCTCCTGTCTCCTACCCCCTACTCCTCTAGTCTCCTGTCTCCTACCCCCTACTCCTCTAGTCTCCTGTCTCCTACCCCCTACTCCTCTAGTCTCCTGTCTCCTACCCCCTACTCCTCTAGTCTCCTGTCTCCTACCCCCTACTCCTCTAGGCTCCTGTCTCCTACCCCCTACTCCTCTAGTCTCCTGTCTCCTACCCCCTAACCCTCTAGTCTCCTGTCTCCTACCCCCTACCCCTCTAGTCTCCTGTCTCCTACCCCTCAAGTCTCCTGTCTCCTACCCCCTACACCTCTAGCCTCCTGTCTCCTACCCCTCTAGTCTCTTGTCTCCTACCCCCTACTCCTCTAGCCTCCTGTCTCCTACCCCCTACTCCTCTAGTCTCCTGTCTCCTACTCCTCTAGTCTCCTGTCTCCTACCCCCTACCCCTCTAGTCTCCTGTCTCCTACCCCTCTAGTCTCCTGTCTCCTACCCCCTACCCCTCTAGTCTCCTGTCTCCTACCCCCTACTCCTCTAGTCTCCTGTCTCCTACCCCCTACTCCTCTAGTCTCCTGTCTCCTACCCCCTACTCCTCTAGCCTCCTGTCTCCTACCCCTCTAGTCTCCTGTCTCCTACCCCCTACTCCTCTAGTCTCCTGTCTCCTACCCCCTACTCCTCTAGCCTCCTGTCTCCTACCCCTCTAGCCTCGTGTCTCCTACCCCCTACTCCTCTAGTCCCTTACCCCTCTAGTCTCCTGTCTCCTACCCCTCTAGTCTCCTGTCTCCTACCCCCTACTCCTCTAGTCTCCTGTCTCCTACCCCTCTAGTCTCCTACTCCCTACCCCTCTAGTCTCCTGTCACCTACTCCTCTAGTCTCCTGTCTCCTACCCCTCTAGCCTCCTGTCTCCTACTCCTCTAGTCTCCTGTCTCCTACCCCTCTAGTCTCCTACCCCCTACCCCTCTAGTCTCCTGTCTCCTACCCCTCTAGTCTCCTAACCCCTACCCCTCTAGTCTCCTGTCTCCTACTCCTCTAGTCTCCTGTCTCCTACCCCTCTAGCCTCCTGTCTCCTACCCCTCTAGTCTCCTGTCTCCTACCCCCTACAACTCTAGCCTCCTGTCTCCTACCCCCTACCCCTCTAGTCTCCTGTCTCCTACTCCTCTAGTCTCCTGTCTCCTACCCCTCTAGCCTCCTGTCTCCTACCCCTCTAGTCTCCTGTCTCCTACCCCCTACTCCTCTAGTCTCCTGTCTCCTACCCCCTACTCCTCTAGTCTCCTGTCTCCTACCCCATACTCCTCTAGTCTCCTGTTTCCTACTCTAGTCTCCTGTCTCCTACCCCCTACTCCTCTAGTCTCCTGTCTCCTACCCCTCTAGCCTCCTGTCTCCTACTCCTCTAGTCTCCTGTCTCCTACCCCCTACTCCTCTAGTCTCCTGTCTCCTACCCCCTACTCCTCTAGTCTCCTGTCTCCTACCCCATACTCCTCTAGTCTCCTGTCTCCTACTCTAGTCTCCTGTCTCCTACCCCCTACTCCTCTAGTCTCCTGTCTCCTACCCCTCTAGTCTCCTGTCTCCTACCCCCTACTCCTCTAGCCTCCTGTCTCCTACCCCTCTAGCCTCCTGTCTCCTACCCCTCTAGTCTCCTGTCTCCTACCCCCTAGTCTCCTGTCTCCTACCCCCTACTCCTCTAGTCTCCTGTCTCCTACCCCATACTCCTCTAGTCTCCTGTCTCCTACTCTACTCCCCTCTCCTACCCCCTACTCCTCTAGTCTCCTTTCTCCTACCCCCTACTCCTCTAGTCTCCTGTCTCCTACCCCCTACCCCTCTAGTCTCCTGTCTCCTACCCCCTACCCCTCTAGTCTCCTGTCTCCTACTCCTCTAGTCTCCTGTCTCCTACCCCTCTAGCCTCCTGTCTCCTACCCCTCTAGTCTCCTGTCTCCTACCCCCTACTCCTCTAGTCTCCTGTCTCCTACCCCCTACTCCTCTAGTCTCCTGTCTCCTACCCCATACTCCTCTAGTCTCCTGTCTCCTACTCTAGTCTCCTGTCTCCTACCCCCTACTCCTCTAGTCTCCTGTCTCCTACCCCTCTAGCCTCCTGTCTCCTACTCCTCTAGTCTCCTGTCTCCTACCCCCTACTCCTCTAGTCTCCTGTCTCCTACCCCCTACTCCTCTAGTCTCCTGTCTCCTACCCCATACTCCTCTAGTCTCCTGTCTCCTACTCTAGTCTCCTGTCTCCTACCCCCTACTCCTCTAGTCTCCTGTCTCCTACCCCTCTAGTCTCCTGTCTCCTACCCCCTACTCCTCTAGCCTCCTGTCTCCTACCCCTCTAGCCTCCTGTCTCCTACCCCTCTAGTCTCCTGTCTCCTACCCCCTAGTCTCCTGTCTCCTACCCCCTACTCCTCTAGTCTCCTGTCTCCTACCCCATACTCCTCTAGTCTCCTGTCTCCTACTCTACTCCCCTCTCCTACCCCCTACTCCTCTAGTCTCCTGTCTCCTACCCCCTACTCCTCTAGTCTCCTGTCTCCTACCCCCTACTCCTCTAGTCTCCTGTCTCCTACCCCCTACTCCTCTAGTCTCCTGTCTCCTACCCCCTACTCCTCTAGTCTCCTGTCTCCTACCCCCTACTCCTCTAGTCTCCTGTCTCCTACCCCTACAGTCCCCTGTCTCCTACCCCTACCCCTCTAGTCTCCTGTCTCCTACCCCCTACTCCTCTAGTCTCCTGTCTCCTACCCCTCTAGTCTCCTGTCTCCTACCCCTCTAGCCTCCTGTCTCCTACCCCTCTAGTCTCCTGTCTCCTACCCCCTACTCCTCTAGTCTCCTGTCTCCTACCCCCTACTCCTCTAGTCTCCTGTCTCCTACCCCATACTCCTCTAGTCTCCTGTCTCCTACTCTAGTCTCCTGTCTCCTACCCCCTACTCCTCTAGTCTCCTGTCTCCTACCCCCTACTCCTCTAGTCTCCTGTCTCCTACCCCCTACTCCTCTAGTCTCCTGTCTCCTACTCCTCTAGTCTCCTGTCCCCTACCCCCTACTCCTCTAGTCTCCTGTCTCCTACTCCTCTAGTCTCCTGTCTCCTACCCCCTACTCCTCTAGTCTCCTGTCCCCTACCCCCTACTCCTCTAGTCTCCTGTCTCCTACTCCTCTAGTCTCCTGTCTCCTACCCCCTACTCCTCTAGTCTCCTGTCTCCTGTCCCCTACCCCCTACTCCTCTAGTCTCCTGTCTCCTACTCCTCTAGTCTCCTGTCTCCTACCCCCTACTCCTCTAGTCTCCTGTCTCCTGTCCCCTACCCCCTACTCCTCTAGTCTCCTGTCTCCTACTCCTCTAGTCTCCTGTCTCCTACCCCCTACTCCTCTAGTCTCCTGTCTCCTACCCCTCTAGTCTCCTGTCTCCTACCCCCTACTCCTCTAGTCTCCTACCCCCTACCCCTCTAGTCTCCTGTCTCCTACTCCTCTAGTCTCCTGTCTCCTACCCCTCTAGTCTCCTGTCTCCTACCCCTCTAGTCTCCTGTCTCCTACTCCTCTAGTCTCCTGTCTCCTACCCCCTACTCCTCTAGTCTCCTGTCTCCTGTCCCCTACCCCCTACTCCTCTAGTCTCCTGTCTCCTACCCCTCTAGTCTCCTGTCTCCTACCCCCTACTCCTCTAGTCTCCTGTCTCCTGTCCCCTACCCCCTACTCCTCTAGTCTCCTGTCTCCTACCCCTCTAGTCTCCTGTCTCCTACTCCTCTAGTCTCCTGTCTCCTACCCCTCTAGTCTCCTGTCTCCTACCCCTCTAGTCTCCTGTCTCCTACCCCCTACTCCTCTAGTCTCCTGTCTCCTACCCCTCTAGTCTCCTGTCTCCTACCCCTCTAGTCTCCTGTCTCCTACTCCTCTAGTCTCCTGTCTCCTGTCTCCTACTCCTCTAGTCTCCTGTCTCCTACCCCCTACTCCTCTAGTCTCTACTGTCTGCAAGCACATGACCAGAAGCTGGTTTCCATCCATCATGCCTCGTCATCATCATTGGCAGTAGTTAGGGGTTGAACATTTCTGGGAAATCTAAAACAATTCCAAGGTTTTCCAGAAATCCCAGTTGGACGATGCCTGGATTTCCTGTTTATTCCATCTGGAAAACCTAGGATTTTAGTTTAAGTTGTGGGAATGTTGCTACCCTCGCTGTAGTAGGAGGCAGCACCATCCATCATGCAGCAGCAGTAGCAGCAGCAGCAGCAGTAGCAGCAGACTGAGGAGTTACAGTATACCTGATAACTATCCATATCTCCATCCTCTTCCTCCCTCTGGCAGGACAGAATACAGCACAGTACAGTACACTCAGTCAGTCAGTCAGGCAGACAGACAGACAGGAGTAGCCTACATACCTCTCCACTGTCTGCAAGTTGCTCTGGATAAGAGCGTCTGCTAAATGACCAAAATGTCAAATGTAAATCCACTTCAACTCTGGGTAAGTGTCAGTGGCCTGGAGATGTCACTGGCTGACTAATCACATTGTTGTTTTTCCTCTGGAAGTGTGTGTAGCAGTGGGGGTAAAAGGCTGCTTCTTGGTCCTGCTACATAAAAATGACCTCCCAGATCATGTGTATGTAGAATGACTGAGAAGCTCAGTTCTGGTGACTTTTAAAAGGACATCATACTCCAAAATGAATCGACATAAAATGATGCTGACACCATGTAAAATATCATTTCCATCTCCAGAAATAATCCCAATAACATATTGGAGCAGGCATACAGCCGATACATGGTCCATATGATCAGGCATGCTATTAACAATAGGCATGATCCCCTGTAGCCCAACTGATGCAGCCTAGTGGCTGTAAATAAATAGGCTGAACAACGGGGTTGTCTATCTGCATTTACCCTATTGGTCTAATCATTAGCTAGATCTCAGATGTGATCTTTTAACTAGATAGCATCCTATTGATGCATTTGATGTCCCATATAATGTAGGCCTACCTGTTAGGGTGACGTGGGGTAAACCGCCACCCAGCCTGTACTTCTCACAGAAACCACTTCAAGTCACCATTTTCCCTGGTTGCCACTACTCTAAAAGTGTAATCTGTCTCATATATTTTTTTAAAGTCACTCCCAAAACATGATTTTGAGGTAGGGTGGACCTTTACCCATAAAAAAAACTCAGGGTACAAAACCATCTATTTTGTGAAGTACACCAGTCCCTCCTGCTGCAAAGCACCCCCACAACATGATGCTGCCACCCTGTGCTTCACGGTTGGGATGGTGTTCTTTGGCTTGCAAGCCTCCCCCTTTTTCCTCCAAACATAACGATGGTCATTATGGCCAAACAGTTTTACTTTTGTTTCATCAGACCAGAGGACATTTCTCCAAAAAGTACGATCTTTGTCCCCATGTGCAGTTGCAAACCGTAGTCTGGCTTTTTTATGGTGGTTTTGGAGCAGTGGCTTCTTCCTTGCTAAGTGGCTTTTCAGGTTATGTCGATATAGGACTCGTTTAACTGTGGATATAGATACTTTTGTACCTGTTTCCTCCAGCATCTTCACAAGGTCCTTTGCTGTTGTTCTGGGATTGATTTGCACTTTTCGCACCAAAGTACGTTCATCTCTAGGAGACGCGTCTCCTTCCTGAGCGGTATGACGGCTGCGTGGTCCCATGGTCTTTACACTTGCGTACTATTGTTTGTACAGATGAACGTGGTACCTTCAGGCGTTTGGAAGGTTGAGGTCTACAATTATTTTTTCTGAGGTCTTGGCTGATTTCTTTAGATTTTCCCATGATGTCAAGCAAAGAGGCACTGAATTTGAAGGTAGGCCTTGAAATACATCCACAGGTACACCTCCAATTGACTCAAATGATGTCAATTAGCCTATCAGAAGCTTCTAAAGCCATGACATCATTTTCTGGAATTTTCCAAGGTTTTTAAAGGCACAGTCAACTTAGTGTATGTAAACTTCTGACCCACTGGAATTGTGATACAGTGAATTATAAATGAATTATAAGTCTGTAAACAATTGTTGGAAAAATTACTTGTGTCATGCACAAAGTAGATGTCCTAACCAACTTGTCAAAAATATAGTTTGTTAACAAGAACTTTGTGGAGTGGTTGAAAATCGAGTTTTAATGACTCCAACCTAAGTGTATGTAAACTTCCAACCTCAACTGTATATAGATTCTATTCATGACTTGTTTTGCTTGAAGAGGAAAAGTGAATGTAGAATGTTCTAGCCTCTTCAAGTGCGCCTCGGCAGAAATATTTGTTATATATTATGTTACATATTTTTTGGGGGTGTGGCCGCAACGATTTTGGTGTGGCGCAGCGCCACAGCTAAAATGACTGCAGCGGAAACGCTGTAGTCAATTTAAGGTGAAAAATTGTAGTCCAACTAGAGGATAGCCTAATCAGATCACTCAGTGGATTCGATTGATACACAACAGACAAATATGTAGACTTTTCTACATTCTACACAGCAGATGAATATATTTCTATGGTTCCATCATTCTACAGATGTCTCCCTCCAGTGGAATAATTGATGACTGGCACCTTTCCTTCCCTACACCAGACAGCTTTGTCATGATAGCCTAAGGATCCTCCATCTGAAAACTACAGGATGCAGAGATTGATTACTGCTAGGATTTCATCATGTCCAGATACACAGTAGATATCTCCAGTCCACCATTAGGCAGTAGAACTGTAGTCTAGTGCTACAGTCTCATCCCAGGGCCTGGTGTGTGTGTGTGTCTCTGTGTATCTCTGTGTGTGTCTGTGTGTCTCTGTGTGTGTGTGTGTGTGTCTCTGTGTGTGTCTGTGTGTCTCTGTGTGTGTGTCTGTGTGTCTCTGTGTGTGTGTGTCTCTGTGTGTGTGTGTGTGTGTGTGTCTCTGTGTGTGTGTCTGTGTGTTACAGTAATATGAACCCATACATTCTGCAACATTCATTAGATTTACAGCAGCCCATGATTTAGCCATGTCAGTAGGCCCAGAACCAGAATCACCACAGCTAGTCACACCACCAACACCACCACCATCACCACCATCTAACCACCACCATCAACACCATCATCACCCCCGTCTAACCATCACCATCTAACCACCACCACCACCATCACCCCCGTCTAACCACCACCATCTAACCACCACCACCAACACCACCATCATCATCACCACCACCACCATCACCACCACCACCACCACCATCACCACCACCACCACCACCACCACCACCACCGTCTAACCACCACCATCACCCCCGTCTAACCACCATCACCTCCACCATCACCTCCACCACCACCATCACCACCACCACCACCGTCTAACCACCATCACCACCACCACCACCGTCTAACCACCATCACCACCACCACCACCGTCTAACCACCATCACCACCACCACCACCGTCTAACCACCACCACCACCACCGTCTAACCACCATCACCGTCTAACCACCACCACCACCACCGTCTAACCACCATCACCACCACCACCACCGTCTAACCACCATCACCGTCTAACCACCACCACCGTCTAACCACCACCACCATCATCACCACCGTCTAACCACCATCACCACCACCATCACCTCCACCACCACCATCACCACCACCACCACCGTCTAACCACCACCACCATCATCACCACCGTCTAACCACCACCACCATCTAACATCTCCATCATCATCATCACCACCACAACCACCATCACCACCATCATCATCACCAACACCACCACAACCACCATCACCATCACCACCATCATCACCAACATCATCATCATCACCACAACCACCATCATCATCACCACCACCACCTCCATCACCGCCATCACCTCCACCATCACCGCCATCACCTCCACCACCACCACCATCACCACCACCACCGTCTAACCACCACCACCGTCTAACCACCATCACCACCACCACCGTCTAACCACCATCACCACCACCACCGTCTAACCACCATCACCACCACCACCGTCTAACCACCATCACCACCACCACTTAACCACCACCACCACCGTCTAACCACCATCACCACCACCACCACCACCACTTAACCACCATCACCACCACCACCACCACCGTCTAACCACCATCACCATCACCACCACCACTTAACCACCATCACCACCACCACCACCGTCTAACCACCATCACCACCACCACCACCGTCTAACCACCATCACCATCTAACATCTCCATCATCATCATCACCACCACAACCACCATCATCATCACCACCACCACCTCCATCACCGCCATCACCTCCACCATCACCACCACCACCATATACAGCACATATAACACCATAGTTGTATATTATAAAGAGGAAGCAAATCTGATATACAACATTGCCACACTGACACATCTCTTACAAACTCTTATTATAGAAATATGCTGTGTGTGATTGTGTAGTGGTGTGTGTGTGTGTGTACATGTAACTGTGTAGTAGTGTGTGTGTGCCACTGACCTGGTAGCTGTCCAGGGGTCTCTGTAGCTTGGTGGAGCGTGCTGACACACAGCCGATAGAGACAGACAGAACAGCCTCCACCAGCAGAGGCAGAGTCCCAGAGTCCTGCACCTGCTTCACACACACCTGCAGCCTGCGCGAGTGACCCTGAGAACACACACACCATCCATATAACCTGCTTAACATACAGACGGCCAATTACAATGAAGAGAAACACAGAAGAAAAGCAGGAAATTAGACGCCGCTCATCTTTTCCCTTCATTTGGGGATTGAGCCAATGAGGCATTTACTGGATCTACACAACCCATGTCATGGGACCTGGCTTCATCTCCACATCACTCTACTTTCAAGGGCTGAAAACATCTGACAAACTATACTTTATGAGTGAAATGTCCCTTTAAATGTAGCTTTAGCACTGCTTATTTATTGGTGTCTGTGCTGTCCTGTTACCTGTCTGAGCTGGAACACTCCTCCAGTCTGATGTCCTTCCCTGTCCTGTTACCTGTCTGAGCTGGAACACTCCTCCAGTCTGATGTCCTTCCCTGTCCTGTTACCTGTCTGAGCTGGAACACTCCTCCAGTCTGATGTCCTTCCCTGTCCTGTTACCTGTCTGAGCTGGAACACTCCTCCAGTCTGATGTCCTTCCCTGTCCTGTTACCTGTCTGAGCTGGAACACTCCTCCAGTCTGATGTCCTTCCCTGTCCTGTTACCTGTCTGAGCTGGAACACTCCTCCAGTCTGATGTCCTTCCCTGTCCTGTTACCTGTCTGACCTGGAACACTCCTCCAGTCTGATGTCCTTCCCTGTCCTGTTACCTGTCTGACCTGGAACACTCCTCCAGTCTGATGTCCTTCCCTGTCCTGTTACCTGTCTGAGCTGGAACACTCCTCCAGTCTGATGTCCTTCCCTGTCCTGTTACCTGTCTGAGCTGGAACACTCCTCCAGTCTGATGTCCTTCCCTGTCCTGTTACCTGTCTGAGCTGGAACACTCCTCCAGTCTGATGTCCTTCCCTGTCCTGTTACCTGTCTGAGCTGGAACACTCCTCCAGTCTGATGTCCTTCCCTGTCCTGTTACCTGTCTGAGCTGGAACACTCCTCCAGTCTGATGTCCTTCCCTGTCCTGTTACCTGTCTGAGCTGGAACACTCCTCCAGTCTGATGTCCTTCCCTGTCCTGTTACCTGTCTGAGCTGGAACACTCCTCCAGTCTGATGTCCTTCCCTGTCCTGTTACCTGTCTGACCTGGAACACTCCTCCAGTCTGATGTCCTTCCCTGTCCTGTTACCTGTCTGAGCTGGAACACTCCTCCAGTCTGATGTCCTTCCCTGTCCTGTTACCTGTCTGAGCTGGAACACTCCTCCAGTCTGATGTCCTTCCCTGTCCTGTTACCTGTCTGAGCTGGAACACTCCTCCAGTCTGATGTCCTTCCCTGTCCTGTTACCTGTCTGAGCTGGAACACTCCTCCAGTCTGATGTCCTTCCCTGTCCTGTTACCTGTCTGAGCTGGAACACTCCTCCAGTCTGATGTCCTTCCCTGTCCTGTTACCTGTCTGAGCTGGAACACTCCTCCAGTCTGATGTCCTTCCCTGTCCTGTTACCTGTCTGACCTGGAACACTCCTCCAGTCTGATGTCCTTCCCTGTCCTGTTACCTGTCTGAGCTGGAACACTCCTCCAGTCTGATGTCCTTCCCTGTCCTGTTACCTGTCTGAGCTGGAACACTCCTCCAGTCTGATGTCCTTCCCTGTCCTGTTACCTGTCTGACCTGGAACACTCCTCCAGTCTGATGTCCTTCCCTGTCCTGTTACCTGTCTGAGCTGGAACACTCCTCCAGTCTGATGTCCTTCCCTGTCCTGTTACCTGTCTGAGCTGGAACACTCCTCCAGTCTGATGTCCTTCCCTGTCCTGTTACCTGTCTGAGCTGGAACACTCCTCCAGTCTGATGTCCTTCCCTGTCCTGTTACCTGTCTGAGCTGGAACACTCCTCCAGTCTGATGTCCTTCCCTGTCCTGTTACCTGTCTGAGCTGGAACACTCCTCCAGTCTGATGTCCTTCCCTGTCCTGTTACCTGTCTGACCTGGAACACTCCTCCAGTCTGATGTACTTCCCTGTCCTGTTACCTGTCTGACCTGGAACACTCCTCCAGTCTGATGTCCTTCCCTGTCCTGTTACCTGTCTGAGCTGGAACACTCCTCCAGTCTGATGTCCTTCCCTGTCCTGTTACCTGTCTGAGCTGGAACACTCCTCCAGTCTGATGTCCTTCCCTGTCCTGTTACCTGTCTGAGCTGGAACACTCCTCCAGTCTGATGTCCTTCCCTGTCCTGTTACCTGTCTGACCTGGAACACTCCTCCAGTCTGATGTCCTTCCCTGTCCTGTTACCTGTCTGACCTGGAACACTCCTCCAGTCTGATGTCCTTCCCTGTCCTGTTACCTGTCTGAGCTGGAACACTCCTCCAGTCTGATGTCCTTCCCTGTCCTGTTACCTGTCTGACCTGGAACACTCCTCCAGTCTGATGTCCTTCCCTGTCCTGTTACCTGTCTGAGCTGGAACACTCCTCCAGTCTGATGTCCTTCCCTGTCCTGTTACCTGTCTGAGCTGGAACACTCCTCCAGTCTGATGTCCTTCCCTGTCCTGTTACCTGTCTGAGCTGGAACACTCCTCCAGTCTGATGTCCTTCCCTGTCCTGTTACCTGTCTGAGCTGGAACACTCCTCCAGTCTGATGTCCTTCCCTGTCCTGTTACCTGTCTGAGCTGGAACACTCCTCCAGTCTGATGTCCTTCCCTGTCCTGTTACCTGTCTGACCTGGAACACTCCTCCAGTCTGATGTCCTTCCCTGTCCTGTTACCTGTCTGACCTGGAACACTCCTCCAGTCTGATGTCCTTCCCTGTCCTGTTACCTGTCTGACCTGGAACACTCCTCCAGTCTGATGTCCTTCCCTGTCCTGTTACCTGTCTGAGCTGGAACACTCCTCCAGTCTGATGTCCTTCCCTGTCCTGTTACCTGTCTGAGCTGGAACACTCCTCCAGTCTGATGTCCTTCCCTGTCCTGTTACCTGTCTGAGCTGGAACACTCCTCCAGTCTGATGTCCTTCCCTGTCCTGTTACCTGTCTGAGCTGGAACACTCCTCCAGTCTGATGTCCTTCCCTGTCCTGTTACCTGTCTGACCTGGAACACTCCTCCAGTCTGATGTCCTTCCCTGTCCTGTTACCTGTCTGAGCTGGAACACTCCTCCAGTCTGATGTCCTTCCCTGTCCTGTTACCTGTCTGAGCTGGAACACTCCTCCAGTCTGATGTCCTTCCCTGTCCTGTTACCTGTCTGAGCTGGAACACTCCTCCAGTCTGATGTCCTTCCCTGTCCTGTTACCTGTCTGAGCTGGAACACTCCTCCAGTCTGATGTCCTTCCCTGTCCTGTTACCTGTCTGAGCTGGAACACTCCTCCAGTCTGATGTCCTTCCCTGTCCTGTTACCTGTCTGAGCTGGAACACTCCTCCAGTCTGATGTCCTTCCCTGTCCTGTTACCTGTCTGAGCTGGAACACTCCTCCAGTCTGATGTCCTTCCCTGTCCTGTTACCTGTCTGAGCTGGAACACTCCTCCAGTCCCGATGTCCTTCCCAGGCTGCATCTCTACATCAGAGTAGTCCCCCTGCTCATTCAGCTCCTGGATAGAAACCCACAGCTCAATACGACGAGACACCTCACTCCACCTGCAGGGACAAATCACATTGGACTTATTTGTCACACATTCATTAGTCACATGTGCCGAATACAGCAGGTGTAGACCTTACCGTGAAATGCTTCCTTACAAGCCCTTACTTACACACAACAAGCATGTGACGGGTGAGTGTGTGTGTGTGTGGTGCATGCCTTCATGTATCCTTGAGATTATACACATATGCATGTGCTCTACACACTGTGTGTGTACCTGTCTCGTAGTGTGCGTGTCTTGGCCAGCAGTGCGTCCAGCTCCCAGAGAGAGCGTCCGTTTCCGGCACAGCGGTGACCCCACACCTCGATGGCCAGCGCCCCGTCTGCGATGAACTCTAAAAACTCCTCTGTCACATGGATCACATAGTCCTACACACAGAGATATACTATATCAAACATCAACGATGAGCAGATCACATAGTCCTACAGACAGAGATACTATATCAAACATCAACGATGAGCAGATCACATAGTCCTACACACAGAGATACTATATCAAACATCAACGATGAGCAGATCACATAGTCCTACACACAGAGATACTATATCAAACATCAACGATGAGCAGATCACATAGTCCTACACACAGAGATACTATATCAAACATCAACGATGAGCAGATCACATAGTCCTACACACAGAGATACTATATCAAACATCAACGATGAGCAGATCACATAGTCCTACACACAGAGATACTATATCAAACATCAACGATGAGCAGATCACATAGTCCTACACACAGAGATACTATATCAAACATCAACGATGAGCAGATCACATAGTCCTACACACAGAGATACTATATCAAACATCAACGATGAGCAGATCACATAGTCCTACACACAGAGATACTATATCAAACATCAACGATGAGCAGATCACATAGTCCTACACACAGAGATACTATATCAAACATCAACGATGAGCAGATCACATAGTCCTACACACAGAGATACTATATCAAACATCAACGATGAGCAGATCACATAGTCCTACACACAGAGATACTATATCAAACATCAACGATGAGCAGATCACATAGTCCTACACACAGAGATACTATATCAAACATCAACGATGAGCAGATCACATAGTCCTACACACAGAGATACTATATCAAACATCAACGATGAGCAGATCACATAGTCCTACACACAGAGATACTATATCAAACATCAACGATGAGCAGATCACATAGTCCTACACACAGAGATACTATATCAAACATCAACGATGAGCAGATCACATAGTCCTACACACAGAGATACTATATCAAACATCAACGATGAGCAGAAACATGAGAATAATGTGACATATGGGCCCTGGTCTAAAGTAGTCAGCTATATAGGGAACAGACTGCCATTTGGGACGCACACATATTCCAACCAGAATCCTCAGCGTCAGTGTCAGCCAACAGAGGATGATGTGAAATAACTTTTCTAAAATTCATTGGTTTTCCAGAAATCCCAGTTGAAGAGTCCTGAAATCAGGACGGGATCAGGAGGAAATCCAGATTCCTCCAATAGGGATTTCTGGAAAACGTGGGAATTTGAGTAAAGTCCCCATAATGTTGTAACCCTATGTTCCCTACCTTGCAGTGGTCGAAGCGGACGGTGAACTGGGCGTCGGGGGTGCGGGGCGTGGTGGGCGTGTCTGGGCTGACCATGGGCGGGGCCACTGTAGGCTCCGCCCCCTCCCAGAAGGTGTACTGGCAGAAGACGAAGTTGGACAGGTTGACAGGCAGCCCCGTGGCCTCCCTGATACGCACCTGTAGTAGAAAAACACCATGAAGAAGATGACTTTATTGTCCAATCTACACAGATCCACTGTTCTCCTGTTTATTCCACATCCTCCGAAAGACACACAGACACATACTGAGGAGTTCTATATACTGAGGAGTTCTATATACTGAGGAGTTCTATATACTGAGGAGTTCTACATACTGAGGAGTTCTATATACTGAGGAGTTCTACATACTGAGGAGTTCTATATACTGAGGAGTTCTACATACTGAGGAGTTCTATATACTGAGGAGTTCTGCATACTGAGGAGTTCTATATACTGAGGAGTTCTATATACTGAGGAGTTCTATATACTGAGGAGTTCTAGCATACTGAGGAGTTCTATACTGAGGAGTTCTATACTGAGGAGTTCTGCATACTGAGGAGTTCTAATACTGAGGAGTTCTCATACTGAGGAGTTCTACATACTGAGGAGTTCTATATACTGAGGAGTTCTACATACTGAGGAGTTCTATATACTGAGGAGTTCTATATACTGAGGAGTTCTATATACTGAGGAGTTCTATATACTGAGGAGTTCTATATACTGAGGAGTTCTGCATACTGAGGAGTTCTATATACTGAGGAGTTCTGCATACTGAGGAGTTCTACATACTGAGGAGTTATGCATACTGAGGAGTTCTACATACTGAGGAGTTCTACATACTGAAGAGTTCTACATACTGAGGAGTTCTACATACTGAGGAGTTAGAACAGAGGACAGTTCTACATACTGAGGAGTTCTACATACTGAGGAGTTCTACATACTGAGGAGTTCTACATACTGAGGAGTTCTACATACTGAGGAGTTAGAACAGAGGACAGTTCTACATACTGAGGAGTTAGAACAGAGGACAGTTCTACATACTGAGGAGTTCTACATACTGAGGAGTTCTACATACTGAGGAGTTCTACATACTGAGGAGTTCTACATACTGAGGAGTTCTAATACTGAGGAGTTCTACATACTGAGGAGTTCTACATACTGAGGAGTTCTACATACTGAGGAGTTCTACATACTGAGGAGTTCTACATACTGAGGAGTTCTACATACTGAGGAGTCTAGAACAGAGGACAGTTCTACATACTGAGGAGTTCTACATACTGAGGAGTTCTACATACTGAGGAGTTCTACATACTGAGGAGTTAGAACAGAGGACAGTTCTATATACTGAGGAGTTCTACATACTGAGGAGTTCAACATACTGAGGAGTTCTACATACTGAGGAGTTCTACATACTGAGGAGTTCTACATACTGAGGAGTTCTACATACTGAGGAGTTAGAACAGAGGACAGTTCTACATACTGAGGAGTTCTACATACTGAGGAGTTAGAACAGAGGACAGTTCTACATACTGAGGAGTTCTACATACTGAGGAGTTCTACATACTGAGGAGTTCTACATACTGAGGAGTTCTATATACTGAGGAGTTAGAACAGAGGACAGTTCTACATACTGAGGAGTTCTACATACTGAGGAGTTCTACATACTGAGGAGTTCTACATACTGAGGAGTTCTACATACTGAGGAGTTCTATATGCTGAGGAGTTCTACATACTGAGGAGTTAGAACAGAGGACAGTTCTACATACTGAGGAGTTCTATATACTGAGGAGTTCCACATACTGAGGAGTTCTACATACTGAGGAGTTCTATATACTGAGGAGTTCTATATACTGAGGAGTTCCACATACTGAGGAGTTCTACATACTGAGGAGTTCTATATACTGAGGAGTTAGAACAGAGGACAGTTCTACATACTGAGGAGTTCTACATACTGAGGAGTTCCACATACTGAGGAGTTCTACATACTGAGGAGTTCTACATACTGAGGAGTTAGAACAGAGGACAGTTCTACATACTGAGGAGTTCTACATACTGAGGAGTTCTATATACTGAGGAGTTCTACATACCGAGGAGTTAGAACAGAGGACAGTTCTACATACTGAGGAGTTCTACATACTGAGGAGTTCTACATACTGAGGAGTTCTACATACTGAGGAGTTCTACATACTGAGGAGTTCTACATACTGAGGAGTTCTACATACTGAGGAGTTAGAACAGAGGACAGTTCTACATACTGAGGAGTTCTATATACTGAGGAGTTCTACATACTGAAGAGTTCTACATACTGAGGAGTTCTACATACTGAGGAGTTAGAACAGAGGACAGTTCTACATACTGAGGAGTTCTACATACTGAGGAGTTCTACATACTGAGGAGTTCTATATACAGAGGAGTTCTACATACTGAGGAGTTCTATATACAGAGGAGTTCTACATACTGAGGAGTTCTACATACTGAAGAGTTCTACATACTGAGGAGTTCTACATACTGAGGAGTTCTACATACTGAGGAGTTAGAACAGAGGACAGTTCTACATACTGAGGAGTTCTACATACTGAGGAGTTCTATATACTGAGGAGTTCTACATACTGAGGAGTTCTACATACTGAGGAGTTCTACATACTGAGGAGTTCTACATACTGAGGAGTTAGAACAGAGGACAGTTCTACATACTGAGGAGTTCTACATACTGAAGAGTTCTACATACTGAGGAGTTCTACATACTGAGGAGTTCTACATACTGAGGAGTTCTACATACTGAGGAGTTCTACATACTGAGGAGTTAGAACAGAGAACAGTTCTATATAGTGAGGAGTTAGAACAGAGAACAGTTCTATATAGTGAGGAGTTAGAACAGAGAACAGTTCTACATAGTGAGGAGTTCTAGATACAGAGAACAGTTCTATATAGTGAGGAGTTAGAACAGAGAACAGTTCTATATAGTGAGGAGTTAGAACAGAGAACAGTTCTATATAGTGAGGAGTTAGAACAGAGAACAGTTCTATATAGTGAGGAGTTAGAACAGAGAACAGTTCTATATAGTGAGGAGTTAGAACAGAGGACAGTTCTATATAGTGAGGAGTTAGAACAGAGAACAGTTCTATATAGTGAGGAGTTAGAACAGAGAACAGTTCTATATAGTGAGGAGTTAGAACAGAGAACAGTTCTATATAGTGAGGAGTTAGAACAGAGAACAGTTCTATATAGTGAGGAGTTAGAACAGAGAACAGTTCTATATAGTGAGGAGTTAGAACAGAGAACAGTTCTATATAGTGAGGAGTTAGAACAGAGAACAGTTCTATATAGTGAGGAGTTAGAACAGAGAACAGTTCTATATAGTGAGGAGTTAGAACAGAGAACAGTTCTATATAGTGAGGAGTTAGAACAGAGAACAGTTCTATATAGTGAGGAGTTAGAACAGAGAACAGTTCTATATAGTGAGGAGTTAGAACAGAGAACAGTTCTATATAGTGAGGAGTTAGAACAGAGAACAGTTCTATATAGTGAGGAGTTAGAACAGAGAACAGTTCTATATAGTGAGGAGTTAGAACAGAGAACAGTTCTATATAGTGAGGAGTTAGAACAGAGAACAGTTCTATATAGTGAGGAGTTAGAACAGAGAACAGTTCTATATAGTGAGGAGTTAGAACAGAGAACAGTTCTATATAGTGAGGAGTTAGAACAGAGAACAGTTCTATATAGTGAGGAGTTAGAACAGAGAACAGTTCTATATAGTGAGGAGTTAGAACAGAGAACAGTTCTATATAGTGAGGAGTTAGAACAGAGAACAGTTCTATATAGTGAGGAGTTACAACAGAGAACAGTTCTATATAGTGAGGAGTTAGAACAGAGAACAGTTCTATATAGTGAGGAGTTAGAACAGAGAACAGTTGTATATAGTGAGGAGTTAGAACAGAGAACAGTTCTATATAGTGAGGAGTTAGAACAGAGGACAGTTCTATATAGTGAGGAGTTAGAACAGAGAACAGTTCTATATAGTGAGGAGTTAGAACAGAGAACAGTTCTATATAGTGAGGAGTTAGAACAGAGAACAGTTCTATATAGTGAGGAGTTAGAACAGAGAACAGTTCTATATAGTGAGGAGTTAGAACAGAGAACAGTTCTATATAGTGAGGAGTTAGAACAGAGAACAGTTCTATATAGTGAGGAGTTAGAACAGAGAACAGTTCTATATAGTGAGGAGTTAGAACAGAGAACAGTTCTATATAGTGAGGAGTTAGAACAGAGAACAGTTCTATATAGTGAGGAGTTAGAACAGAGAACAGTTCTATATAGTGAGGAGTTAGAACAGAGAACAGTTCTATATAGTGAGGAGTTAGAACAGAGAACAGTTCTATATAGTGAGGAGTTAGAACAGAGAACAGTTCTATATAGTGAGGAGTTAGAACAGAGAACAGTTCTATATAGTGAGGAGTTAGAACAGAGAACAGTTCTATATAGTGAGGAGTTAGAACAGAGAACAGTTGTATATAGTGAGGAGTTAGAACAGAGGACAGTTCTATATAGTGAGGAGTTAGAACAGAGAACAGTTCTATATAGTGAGGAGTTAGAACAGAGGACAGTGATGGCAGCAACCCTCCAGGACCCAGACAGACAGTACTAGTGTATGAGACGTACCCTGCAGGTGAGTCTCCTGGCCATGTGGACCATCTCTCCCTGACTGTCCATGACATCGTAGATGCTGCTCTCGCTGGAGTTCTCTGATGAGTCATCTCCTCCCTCCAGCCGCTCCGGCACCGCCCCGCCGACACGCACCAGCTCTACGTGGAGCCTGCCGGCTACCTGTCACACACCAGGGGGTACAGACCACATCAACACACCTCAGTACAGACCTAAACAGGTCCAGAGTACAGACAGAGAAGGAGGTACAGACCCAGCACATCAACACACCTCAGTACAGACCTAAACAGGTCCAGAGTACAGACAGAGAAGGAGGTACAGACCCAACACATCAACACACCTCAGTACAGACCTAAACAGGTCCAGAGTACAGACAGAGAAGGAGGTACAGACCCAGCACATCAACACACCTCAGTACAGACCTAAACAGGTCCAGAGTACTGACAGAGAAGGAGGTACAGACCCAGCACATCAACACACCTCAGTACAGACCTAAACAGGTCCAGAGTACAGACAGAGAAGGAGGTACAGACCCAGCACATCAACACACCTCAGTACAGACCTAAACAGGTCCAGAGTACAGACAGAGAAGGAGGTACAGACCCAGCACATCAACACACCTCAGTACAGACCTAAACAGGTCCAGAGTACTGACAGAGAAGGAGGTACAGACCCAGCACATCAACACACCTCAGTACAGACCTAAACAGGTCCAGAGTACAGACAGATTAACACCAAGTTCCCCAGAAGCCATTTCAATATCCTGGTAGCAGCATGTGGTCAGATACATATTGAGAACAAGCAATCACATTTCTTTAGTAACTTAACAGACTCTTATCCAGAGACTTACAGGACCAATCACATTTCTTTAGTAACTTAACAGACTCTTATCCAGAGACTTACAGGACCAATCACATTTCTTTAGTAACTTAACAGACTCTTATCCAGAGACTTACAGGACCAATCACATTTCTTTAGTAACTTAACAGACTCTTATCCAGAGACTTACAGGACCAATCACATTTCTTTAGTAACTTAGCAGACTCTTATCCAGAGACTTACAGGACCAATCACATTTCTTTAGTAACTTAACAGACTCTTATCCAGAGACTTACAGGACCAATCACATTTCTTTAGTAACTTAACAGACTCTTATCCAGAGACTTACAGGACCAATCACATTTCTTTAGTAACTTAACAGACTCTTATCCAGAGACTTACAGGACCAATCACATTTCTTTAGTAACTTAACAGACTCTTATCCAGAGACTTACAGGACCAATCACATTTCTTTAGTAACTTAACAGACTCTGATCCAGAGACTTACAGGACCAATCACATTTCTTTAGTAACTTAACAGACTCTTATCCAGAGACTTACAGGACCAATCACATTTCTTTAGTAACTTAACAGACTCTTATCCAGAGACTTACAGGACCAATCACATTTCTTTAGTAACTTAACAGACTCTTATCCAGAGACTTACAGGACCAATCACATTTCTTTAGTAACTTAACAGACTCTGATCCAGAGACTTACAGGACCAATTAGGGTTGAGTATCTTGCTCAACAGCACAGTGACAGATTTTTCACCTAGTCAGCTCGGGGATTCGAACCAGCAACCTTTCGGTTACTTGCCCTACCCTCTTAATCACTAGACCAGGGTTTCCCAAACTCAGTCCTGCCCTCCAGCATTACACAGCTGATTCAAATAACCAACTCATCCTCCGACTAGGATGATTTGAATCAGCTGTGTAGTGCTAGGGTGAAACCACAACGTGTACCCAGTGGGGCCCCAGGACCCAGTTTGGGAAACCCGGCGCTATGCTACCTGCCAACCCAGCAAGGAACTGAAGAACTTCCATGTAGCTGATAACTACACAATCCCACTGTATCATTACCATCGTTAATCATTACTAAACCTCCTTAAGTGAGATGTCTGTGTATGTGTGTGTGTGTGTGTGTGTGTGTGTGTGTGTGTGTGTGTGTGTGTGTCTGTGTGTGTGCATTCCTCTGAGTGTGTGTGTGTGTGTGTGTGTATGTGTGTGTGTGTGTGCATTCCTCTGTGTGTGTGTGTGTGTGTGTGTGTGTGTGTGTGTGTGTGTGTGTGTGTGTGTGTGTGTGTGTGTATGTGTGTGTGTGTGTGTGTGTGTGTGCATTCCTCTGAGTGTGTGTGTCACAGGAGGCTGTTGAAGGGAGGACGGCTCATAATAATGGCCGGAACGAATCAAATGGAAACCATGTATTTGATACCATTCCACTGATTCCACTCCAGCCATTAGCACGAGCCTGTCCTCCCCAATGAAGGTGCCACCAACCTCCTGTGGTGTGTGTTGTTCTCTCACCTCCCCCTGCTGGCTGATGATAGGAACAGCGTACTGTAGTCTGATATCATGGAAAAGACACTCCAGAAAGACGTTGGCCACTCCTATCAGGTTGTGGTTCTCCTGAGCTTCATAGAAGGACTCACTGTGCTGCTTGTGGTTGTTCAGCTTGGTATTCTGATACATGATACAAACACACACCTGAAAACTTCACCCATCATCCAATTATCATCTTCATCACTGAGAAACAATACTTTCACTCCCACAATCACTTCCAGCAGTGTCTCCCCTCGGAACATTATCCCTTCTAACCCTCCCCTCTCTCTCCTCCCCTCTCTCTCTCTCCTCCCCTCTATCCCCCCTCCTCCCCTCTATCTCCCCTCTCTCCTCCCCTCTATCTCTCTCCTCCCCTCTATCTCTCTCCTCCCCTCTCTCTCTCTCCTCCCCTCTATCCCCCCTCCTCCCCTCTATCTCCCCTCTCTCCTCCCCTCTATCTCTCTCCTCCCCTCTATCCCCCCTCCTCCCCTCTATCTCCCCTCTATCTCCTCCCCTCTATGTCCCCTCTCTCTCCTCCCCTCTATCCCCCCTCCTCCCCTCTATCTCCCCTCTCTCCTCCCCTCTATCTCTCTCCTCCCCTCTATCCCCCCTCCTCCCCTCTATCTCCCCTCTCTCTCCTCCCCTCTCTCTCTCTCTCCTCCCCTCTATCCCCCCTCCTCCCCTCTATCTCCCCTCTCTCCTCCCCTCTATCTCTCTCCTCCCCTCTATCCCCCCTCCTCCCCTCTATCTCCCCTCTATCTCCTCCCCTCTATCTCCCCTCTCTCTCCTCCCCTCTATCCCCCCTCTCTATCTCCCCTCTCTCTCCTCCCCTCTATCCCCCCTCTCTCTCCCCTCTCTCTCCTCCCCTCTATCTCCCCTCTCTCTCCTCCCCTCTATCCCCCCTCTCTCTCCTCCCCTCTATCCCTCCTCTCTTCTCCCCTACTCTCTCATCATCCCTCTTTCCTCCCCTCCTCTCTTCTCCCCTACTCTCTCTATCTCCCCCTCTCATCATCCCTCTTTCCTCCCCTCCTCTCTTCTCCCCTACTCTCTCTATCTCCCCCTCTCACCATCCCTCCCCATCTCCCCTCTCACCATCCCTCTCTTTCCTCCCCTCCTCTCTCTATCTCCCCCTCTCATCATCCCTCTCTCTCATCTCCTCCTCCCCATTCCTCCTCTCCCCTTCCTCTCACCGTGTCCTCAGCTCCCTCCTTCCAGTCTCTGTAGTGGTCTCTCATGTCCACTAGTTTGTTCTCCAGCTTGTCGATGGTCCAAACCTGTGTCTCCTTGCCTTTCCACCTCACCTGGATGGCTGGTTCACTCACTATGGCTCCACGCTGAACCAAGACACACTGACTCTCAAGGTGCTATAATGTACTGAACAAACTTCTACAAATGACAGTATTTCTGTGTACACGTTATCATATTAATGATACAACACAATCAGACCGTTCCTTCAGCTTTTTCTCATTGTACACTATGTAGATGACTAAACATGACACATCACTGATAACGTGTGTGTGTGTGTGTGTGTGTGTAGAAGTGCATGCAGAGGTTGGTCACCTTGCGGTTGGCACTGAGGTTAGCTGCAGGGATCTGGAGGGTGACCTGGTAGTCAGTCAGTTTGTTCATCTCCTTTGCCAGGAAGTTGGCCTCTCTCACCAGGGTGTTTGCCTTCACAACCTGCTCCTTCAGCCTGGACAGACTCTGTCGAAACAGCTCGTCCCTGAAACACACACACAGGAAATACAGAGAGATCATTCACACCTGTGACTGTGATCCAAACAGGTTGCTTACAACTTCATTGCGTGTGTGTGTGTGTGTGTGTGTGTGTGGGTATTCCCTTCACCTCTCCTCAGTCCAGGGGCGTATCTTGCTGTGGTGTGATGGTGTGTGTGTGGGGAAGGTGAGGCGGTCGCTGCTGGATCGCTGGTGCTGATTGGTCCTCTCAGGAGACAGCTGTTGCCGTAGTGACTCCAGCTCTCTCTCGTACATCATCCTCTGTTCCTCCAGCGCCGTGCGCTTCTCCTCCAGGTACTGCTTCTCTAACACCTGGACCACGTTCTGCATGGGATCTATAGGAGAGATACCATACTGTTAATACATACTGCTTCTCTAACACCTGGACCACGTTCTGCATGGGATCTATAGGAGAGATACCATACTGTTAATACATACTGCTTCTCTAACACCTGGACCACGTTCTGCATGGGATCTATAGGAGAGATACCATACTGTTAATACATACTGCTTCTCTAACACCTGGACCACGTTCTGCATGGGATCTATAGGAGAGATACCATACTGTTAATACATACTGCTTCTCTAACACCTGGACCACGTTCTGCATGGGATCTATAGGAGAGATACCATACTGTTAAAACATACTGCTTCTCTAACACCTGGACCACGTTCTGCATGGGATCTATAGGAGAGATACCATACTGTTAATACATACTGCTTCTCTAACACCTGGACCACGTTCTGCATGGGATCTATAGGAGAGATACCATACTGTTAAAACATACTGCTTCTCTAACACCTGGACCACGTTCTGCATGGGATCTATAGGAGAGATACCATACTGTTAATACATACTGCTTCTCTAACACCTGGACCACGTTCTGCATGGGATCTATAGGAGAGATACCATACTGTTAATACATACTGCTTCTCTAACACCTGGACCACGTTCTGCATGGGATCTATAGGAGAGATACCATACTGTTAATACATACTGCTTCTCTAACACCTGGACCACGTTCTGCATGGGATCTATAGGAGAGATACCATACTGTTAATACATACTGCTTCTCTAACACCTGGACCACGTTCTGCATGGGATCTATAGGAGAGATACCATACTGTTAATACATACTGCTTCTCTAACACCTGGACCACGTTCTGCATGGGATCTATAGGAGAGATACCATACTGTTAATACATACTGCTTCTCTAACACCTGGACCACGTTCTGCATGGGATCTATAGGAGAGATACCATACTGTTAATACATACTGCTTCTCTAACACCTGGACCACGTTCTGCATGGGATCTATAGGAGAGATACCATACTGTTAATACATACTGCTTCTCTAACACCTGGACCACGTTCTGCATGGGATCTATAGGAGAGATACCATACTGTTAAAACATACTGCTTCTCTAACACCTGGACCACGTTCTGCATGGGATCTATAGGAGAGATACCATACTGTTAATACATACTGCTTCTCTAACACCTGGACCACGTTCTGCATGGGATCTATAGGAGAGATACCATACTGTTAATACATACTGCTTCTCTAACACCTGGACCACGTTCTGCATGGGATCTATAGGAGAGATACCATACTGTTAATACATACTGCTTCTCTAACACCTGGACCACGTTCTGCATGGGATCTATAGGAGAGATACCATACTGTTAATACATACTGCTTCTCTAACACCTGGACCACGTTCTGCATGGGATCTATAGGAGAGATACCATACTGTTAATACATACTGCTTCTCTAACACCTGGACCACGTTCTGCATGGGATCTATAGGAGAGATACCATACTGTTAATACATACTGCTTCTCTAACACCTGGACCACGTTCTGCATGGGATCTATAGGAGAGATACCATACTGTTAAAACATACTGCTTCTCTAACACCTGGACCACGTTCTGCATGGGATCTATAGGAGAGATACCATACTGTTAATACATACTGCTTCTCTAACACCTGGACCACGTTCTGCATGGGATCTATAGGAGAGATACCATACTGTTAATACATACTGCTTCTCTAACACCTGGACCACGTTCTGCATGGGATCTATAGGAGAGATACCATACTGTTAATACATACTGCTTCTCTAACACCTGGACCACGTTCTGCATGGGATCTATAGGAGAGATACCATACTGTTAATACATACTGCTTCTCTAACACCTGGACCACGTTCTGCATGGGATCTATAGGAGAGATACCATACTGTTAATACATACTGCTTCTCTAACACCTGGACCACGTTCTGCATTTGATCTATAGGAGAGATACCATACTGTTCATACATACTGCTTCTCTAACACCTGGACCACGTTCTGCATGGGATCTATAGGAGAGATACCATACTGTTAATACATACTGCTTCTCTAACACCTGGACCACGTTCTGCATGGGATCTATAGGAGAGATACCATACTGTTAATACATACTGCTTCTCTAACACCTGGACCACGTTCTGCATGGGATCTATAGGAGAGATACCATACTGTTAATACATACTGCTTCTCTAACACCTGGACCACGTTCTGCATGGGATCTATAGGAGAGATACCATACTGTTAAAACATACTGCTTCTCTAACACCTGGACCAATAGGAGAGACAGGAGACAGAGAAGTTCCAGACTCTTAAAAGTCCATCTGTGTTTCACTGACTTATACTTTAAGTACATGTATCAGATGGTCTGTATCAGATGGTCTGTACCAGATGGTCTGTACCAGATGGTCTGTACCAGATGGTCTGTACCAGATGGTCTGTACCAGATGGTCTGTACCAGATGGTCTTTACTAGGTGTGAGTGTAGTGGTGAGTTTAGTGTAGTGGTGTGGTGTGGTGTGTGTGTAGTGATGTGTGTAGTGTAGTGGTGTGTGTGTGTGTAGTGATGTGTGTAGTGATCATTGACTCAGTGGGTTTTGTCCAACATGTCTCTGGACCTACTCACTGCCACAGTCATACTCTGGACCTAGTTTTGTCCCATGGAATAAATGTTGTAGATCTTAATGTTTTTCCTCATAATCCTGGACTATCGGACCACCATTTTATTACGTTCGCAATTGCAACAAATAATCTGCTCAGACCCCAACCAAGAAGCATTAAAAGTCGTGCTATTAATTCTCAGACAACCCAAAGATTCCTTGATGCCCTTCGACTCCCTCCGCCTACCCAAGGACGTCAGAGGACAAAAATCAGTTAACCACCTAACTGAGGAACTCAATTTAACCTTGCGCAATACCCTAGATGCAGTTGCACCCCTAAAAATGAAAAACATTTGTCATAAGAAACTAGCTCCCTGGTAAACAGAAAATACACGAGCTCTGAAGCAAGCTTCCAGAAAATTGGAACGGAAATGGCGCCACACCAAACTGGAAGTCTTCCGACTAGCTTGGAAAGACAGTACCGTGCAGTATCGAAGAGCCCTCACTGCTGCTCGATCATCCTATTTTTCCAACTTAATTGAGGAAAATAAGAACAATCCTACATTTCTTTTTGATACTGTCGCAAAGATAACTAAAAATCAGCATTCCCCAAGAGAGGATGGCTTCACTTCTGCAGTGATAAATTCATGAACTTCTTTGAGGAAAAGATCATGATCATTAGAAAGCAAATTACAGACTCCTTTTTAAATCTGCGTATTCCTTCAAAGCTCAGTTGTCCTGAGTCTGCACAACTCTGCCAGGACCTAGGATCAAGGGAGATACTAAAGTGTTTTAGTACTATATCTCTTGACACAATGATGAAAATAATCATGGCCTCTAAACCTTCAAGCTGCATACTGGACCCTATTCCAACTAAACTACTGAAAGAGCTGCTTCCTGTGCTTGGCCCTCCTATGTTGAACATAATAAACGGCTCTCTATCCACCGGATGTGTACCAAACTCACTAAAAGTGGCAGTAATAAAGCCTCTCTTGAAAAAGCCAAACCATGACCCAGATATTATAAAAAACTATCGGCCTATATCGAATCTTCCATTCCTCTCAAAAATGTTTGAAAAAGCTGTTGCGCAGCAACTCACTGCCTTCCTGAAGACAAACAATGTACATGAAACGCTTCAGTCTGGTTTTAGACCCCATCATAGCACTGAGACTGCACTTGTGAAGGTGGTAAATTACCTTTTAATGACGTCAGACCGAGGTTCTGCGTCTGTCCTCGTGCTCCTAGATCTTAGTGCTGCTTTTGATACCATCGATCACCACATTCTTTTGGAGAGATTGGAAACCCAAATTGGTCTACATGGACAAGTTCTGGCCTGGTTTAGGTCTTATCTGTCGGAAAGATATCAGTTTGTCTCTGTGAATGGTTTGTCCTCTGACAAATCAACTGTAAATTTCGGTGTTCCTCAAGGTTCCGTCTTAGGACCACTATTGTTTTCACTATATATTTTACCTATTGGTGATGTCATTCGAAAACATAATGTTAAATTTCACTGCTATGCGGATGACACACAGCTGTACATTTCAATGAAACATGGTGAAGCCCCAAAATTGCCCTCGCTAGAAGCCTGTGTCTCAGACATAAGGAAGTGGATGGCTGCAAACTTTCTCCTCTTAAACTCGGACAAAACAGAGATGCTTGTTCTAGGTCCCAAGAAACAAAGAGATCTTCTGTTGAATCTGACAATTAATCTGGATGGTTGTACAGTCGTCTCAAATAAAACTGTGAAGGACCTCGGCGTTACTCTGAACCCTGATCTCTCTTTTGAAGAACATATCAAGACTGTTTCAAGGACAGCTTTTTTTCCATCTACGTAACATTGCAAAAATCAGAAACTTTCTGTCCAAAAATGACGCAGAAAAATTAATCCATGCCTTTGTTACTTCTAGGTTGGACTACTGCAATGCTCTACTTTCCGGCTACCCGGATAAAGCACTAAATAAACTTCAGTTAGTGCTAAATACGGCTGCTAGAATCCATGACTAGAACCAAAAAATGTGATCATATTACTCCAGTGCTAGCCTCCCTACACTGGCTTCCTGTTAAGGCAAGGGCTGATTTCAAGGTTTTACTGCTAACCTACAAAGCATTACATGGGCTTGCTCCTACCTATCTTTCCGATTTGGTCCTGCCGTACATACCTACACGTACGCTACGGTCACAAGACGCAGGCCTCCTAATTGTTCCTAGAATTTCTAAGCAAACGGCTGGAGGCAGGGCTTTCTCCTATAGAGCTCCATTTTTATGGAATAGTCTGCCTACCCATGTGAGAGACGCAGACTCAGTCTCAACCTTTAAGTCTTTACTGAAGACATATCTCTTCAGTAGGTCCTATGATTAAGTGTAGTCTGGCCCAGGGGTGTGAAGGTGAACGGAAAGGCTGGAGCAACGAACCGCCCTTGCTGTCTCTGCCTGGCCGGTTTCCCCTCTTTCCACTGGGATTCTCTGCCTCTACCCCTATTACGGGGGCTGAGTCACTGGCTTACTGGTGTTCTTCCATGCTGTCCCTGGGAGGGGTGCGTCACTTGAGTGGGTTGAGTCACTGACGTGGTCTTCCTGTCTGGCTTGGCGCCCCCCTTGGGCTGTGCCGTGGCGGAGATCTTTGTGGGCTATACTCGGCCTTGTCTCTGGATGGTATGTTGGTGGTTGAAGATATCCCTCCAGTGGTGTGGAGGCTGTGCTTTGGCAAAGTGGGTGGGGTTATATCCTACCTGTTTGGCCCTGTCCGGGGGTTTCATCGGATGGGGCCACAGTGTCTCCTGACCCCTCCTGTCTCAGCCTCCAGTATTTATGCTGCAGTAGTTTACGTGTCGGGGGGCTAGGGTCAGTCTGTCACATCTGGAGTATTTCTCTTGTCTTTTCCGGTGTCCTGTGTGAATTTAAATATGCTCTCTCTAATTCTCTCTTTCTCTTTCTTTCTTTCTCTCTCTCGGAGGACCTGAGCCCTAGGACCATGCCTCAGGACTACCTGGCTTGATGACTCCTTGCTGTCCCCAGTTCACCTGGCCGTGCTGCTGCTCCAGTTCCAACTGTTCTGCCTGCAGCTATGGAACCCTGACCTGTTCACCGGACGTGCTACCTGTCCCAGACCTGTTGTCCCAGACCTGCTGGAACCCTGACCTATTCACCGGACGTGCTACCTGTCCCAGACCTGCTGTTTTCAACTCTCTAGAGACAGCAGGAGCGGTAGAGATACTCTCAAAGATCAGCTATGAAAAAGCCAACTGACACTTACTCTTGTGTTACTGACCTGTTGCACCCTCGACAACTACTATGATTATTATTATTTGACCATGCTGGTCATTTATGAACATTTGAACATCTTGGCCAAGTTCTGTTATAATCTCCACCTGGCACAGCCAGAAGAGGACTGGCCACCCCTCATAGCCTGGTTCCTCTCTAGGTTTCTTCCTAAGTTTTGGCCTTTCTAGGGAGTTTTTCCTAGCCACCGTGCTTCTACACCTGCATTGCTTGCTGTTTGGGGTTTTAGGCTTGGTTTCTGTACAGCACTTTGTGATATCAGCTGATGTAAGAAGGGCTATATAAATAAATTTGATTTGATTTGATTTGTAGTGTAGTGGTGTGTGTGTGTGTGTAGTTAAATCTTTATTTTTATTTTAACAGGGAAAACAGACTGAGACCTGGATCTCTGTTACGGCTGTGCCCTGTGTAAACATGTTGACATGTACAGTTCTAGACATACAGACAAGAACATTTCAAACATACAAAACAAAGACACAATTCAACAGAAACAATCACAGACAACATCATATTGATCCTCCATAACATGTTTGAAATGGGTAAGGGACACCAGAGTGTCTAACTTAAGTTGGATCTGCAGTTTGTTCCATAAATAAGGTACAAAGGAACTGAAGGCAGTCCTACCCAACTCTGTGGAGACCGTAGGAGTCTCTAATGTAATCCACATCTGTGATCTGGTTTTAAAATGAGTATATCTAGTGGAAATGAATGATGATATATATGGAGGTAGTTTTAAAAGAAGTGCTTTATAAATAAACAAGAGAGCATGTTGCTCTCGCCTCACAGATAGAGAGGCCCAACCCACATGTTGATATAGGATACAGTGATGAGTTTTGTAACTATCACCCGTGATAAACCTGAGTGCACAATGGTAAATAGTATCCAGTGGTTTTAATGTGTTTGCCGATGCATATAGATAATACCACCATAATCTAAAACGGACATAAAAGTAGCCTGCACAATTTGTTTTCTATTTACAAAGGACAGACAAGCCCTGTTTCTGTAAAGGAACCCTATCTTGAATTTGAGCTTTTTTCCCAATTCAGTAACATGTTTTTTAAAAGATAACCTATCATCTAACCATACCCCTAAGTATTTATATGCAGAGACCTGTTTGATTTGAGTACCATCCAAGTTAGTGATTACAAAAGTGTTTCTAACTGAGAGTTTAGACCTAGAAAAAAACATGACATTTGTTTTCTTAGCGTTTTAAACAAGTTTAAGCTGTAAAAGAGACCCCTGTAGTATCCTAAAATGTGTGTAGTGTAGTGTAGAGTAGTATAGTGGTGTGTGTAGTGGTGAGTTTAGTGTAGTGATGTGTGTAGTGTAGTGGTGTGTGTGTGTAGTGTAGTGGTGTGTGTAGTGTAGTGGTGTGCGTGTGTAGTGGTGTGTGTGTGTAGTGGTGAGTTTAGTGTAGTGGTGTGTGTAGTGTAGTGGTGTGTGTGTGTAGTGTAGTGGTGTGTGTGTATAGTGGTGTGATGTTTGTGTGTGTAGTGATGTGTGTAGTGTAGTGGTGTGTGTGTAGTGTAGTGGTGTGTGTAGTGTAGTGGTGTGTGTGTGTGTAGTGATGAGTGTAGTGTAGTGGTGTGTGTGTGTGTGGTGATGTGTGTAGTGTAGTGGTGTGTGTAGTGTAGTGGTGTGTGTGTGTGGTGATGTGTGTAGTGTAATGTAGTATAGTGGTGTGTGTGTAGTGGTGTGTGTAGTGTAGTGGTGTTTGTGTGTAGTGGTGAGTTTAGTGTAGTGATGTGTGTAGTGTAGTGGTGTGTGTGTGTAGTGGTGTGTGTGTGTAGTGTAGTGGTGTGTGTGTGTAGTGGTTTGTGTTGTGTAGTGGTTTGTGTTGTGTAGTGGTGTGTTTAGTATAGTGGTGCATGTACTGGTGTGTGTGTGTAGTGTAGTGGTGTGTGTATTGTAGTTGTGTGTGTGTGGTGGTGTGTGTTTAGTATAGTGATGTGTGTTGTGTAGTGTAGTGGTGTGTGTGTAGTGCTGTGTGTTTAGCATAGTGATGTGTGTGTGTAGTGTGTGTGTAGTATAGTGATGTGTGTTGTGTAGTGTGTGTGTAGTATAGTGATGTGTGTATGTAGTATAGTGATGTGTGTGTGTAGTATAGTGATGTGTGTGTGTAGTATAGTGATGTGTGTGTGTTTAGTATAGTGATGTGTGTTGTGTAGTGTAGTGGTGTGTGTGTAGTGTAGTGTAGTGGTGTGTGTGTAGTATAGTGATGTGTGTGTGTTTAGTATAGTGATGTGTGTTGTGTAGTGTAGTGGTGTGTGTGTAGTGTAGTGTAGTGGTGTGTGTGTAGTATAGTGATGTGTGTTGTGTAGTGTGTGTGTAGTATAGTGATGTGTGTGTGTAGTGTGTGTGTAGTATAGTGGTGTGTGTTGTGTAGTGGTGTGTGTTGTGTAGTGTGTGTGTGTGTAGTATTGTGATGTGTGTTGTGTAGTGGTGTGTGTTTAGTAGTACTTGTGTGTGTTTAGTATAGTGATGTGTGTGTGTAGTGTGTGTAGTATAGTGATGTGTGTGTGTAGTGTGTGTGTAGTATAGTGATGTGTGTGTAGTGTGTGTGTAGTATAGTGATGTGTGTGTAGTGTGTGTTTAGTATAGTGATGTGTGTGTTTAGTATAGTGATGTGTGTAGTGTAGTTGTGTGTGTATTGTAGTGGTGTGTGTAGTGTAGTGGTGTGTGTATTGTAGTGGTGTGTGTTGTGTAGTGTAGTTGTGTGTGTATTGTAGTGGTGTGTGTTGTGTAGTGTAGTTGTGTGTGTATTGTAGGGTGTGTTTAGTATAGTGATGTGTGTTGTGTAGTGGTGTGTGTTTAGTATAGTGATGTGTGTAGTGTAGTGATGTGTGTAGTGTAGTGGTGTGTGTAGTGTAGTGGTGTGTGTATTGTAGTGGTGTGTGTTGTGTAGTGTAGTTGTGTGTGTATTGTAGTGGTGTGTGTTGTGTAGTTGTGTGTGTATTGTAGTGTTGTGTGTTGTGTAGTGTAGTGGTGTGTGTTTAGTATAGTGATGTGTGTTGTGTAGTGGTGTGTGTATTGTAGTGGTGTGTGTATTGTAGTGGTGTGTGTAGTATAGTGATGTGTGTGTGTGTAGTGTGTAATAGGTGGTGTGTGTGTGTAGTATAGTGATGTGTGTGTGTGTAGTGGTGTGTGTGTAGTATAGTGATGTGTGTGTGTGTGTGTGTGTGTAGTATAGTGGTGTGTGTGTGTGTGTGTAGTGTGTAATAGGTGGTGTGTGTGTAGTATAGTGATGTGTGTAGTATAGTGATGTGTGTGTGTGTGTGTGTGTGTGTGTGTGTGTGTGTGTGTGTAGTATAGTGATGTGTGTGTGTGTGTGTGTGTGTGTGTGTGTGTGTGTAGTATAGTGGTGTGTGTGTGTAGTGTGTAATAGGTGGTGTGTGTGTAGTATAGTGATGTGTGTGTGTGTGTGTGTGTGTGTGTGTGTGTGTGTGTGTGTGTGTGTGTGTGTGTAGTATAGTGATGTGTGTGTGTGTGTGTAGTATAGTGGTGTGTGTGTGTAGTATAGTGGTGTGTGTGTGTGTGTGTAGTATAGTGGTGTGTGTGTGTAGTGTGTAATAGGTGGGATGGCAGCCTCTCCCACACAGCAGAAGCAAGGCTGCAGGTCATCCCACCTCGTGAACAGGACAGGGGCAATACACACACACACAAACACACACACACACACACACACACACACACACACACACACACACACACACACACACACACACACACGACAGCTTGTGTGTGACATAACGGCTGCGTCAGGGAAAGAGAGGAGCGAGGAGAGGACACCTTGAGGGAGACTAGTGTCCTCCATCGCAGGTCCAGTGGCTCTAAATGAAACTTCTGCTGTCGGGGTTGAGGAGAGGCCATGGAGCTCTTTCAGGACCTGAGGCCGTTCATACCAGCAGTAGTGGTGTGTGTAGTGTAGTGGTGTGTGTAGTGTAGTGGTGTGTGTAGTGTAGTGGTGTGTGTAGTGTAGTAGTGTGTGTAGTGTAGTGGTGTGTGTAGTGTAGTGGTGTGTGTAGTGTAGTGGTGTGTGTAGTGTAGTGGTGTGTGTAGTGTAGTAGTGTGTGTAGTGTAGTGGTGTGTGTAGTGTAGTGGTGTGTGTAGTGTAGTGGTGTGTGTAGTGTAGTGGTGTGTGTAGTGTAGTGGTGTGTGTAGTGTAGTGGTGTGTGTAGTGTAGTGTAGTGGTGTGTGTAGTGTAGTGGTGTGTGTAGTGTAGTGGTGTGTGTAGTGTAGTGTAGTGGTGTGTGTAGTGTAGTGGTATGTGTAGTGTAGTGGTGTGTGTAGTGTAGTGGTGTGTGTAGTGGTGTGTGTGGTGTAGTGGTGTGTGTAGTGTAGTGGTGTGTGTAGTGTAGTGGTGTGTGTAGTGTAGTGGTGTGTGTAGTGTAGTGGTGTGTGTAGTGTAGTGATGTGTGTAGTGTAGTGGTGTGTCTGGAGCTCTTTCAGGACCTGAGGCCGTTCATACCAGCAGTAGTGGTGTGTGTAGTGTAGTGATGTGTGTAGTGTAGTGGTGTGTAGTGTAGTGTAGTGGTGTGTGTAGTGTAGTGTAGTGGTGTGTGTAGTGTAGTGGTGTGTGTGGTGTAGTGGTGTGTGTAGTGTAGTGGTGTGTGTAGTGTAGTGATGTGTGCAGTGTAGTGGTGTGTGTAGTGTAGTGGTGTGTGTAGTGTAGTGGTGTGTGTAGTGTAGTGGTGTGTGTGGTGTAGTGGTGTGTGTAGTGTAGTGGTGTGTGTAGTGTAGTGATGTGTGTGGTGTAGTGGTGTGTGTAGTGTAGTGGTGTGTGTAGTGCAGTGGTGTGTGTAGTGTAGTGGTGTGTGTAGTGTAGTGGTGTGTGTAGTGTAGTGGTGTGTGTAGTGTAGTGATGTGTGTAGTGTAGTGGTGTGTGTAGTGTAGTGGTGTGTGTAGTGTAGTGGTGTGTGTAGTGTAGTGGTGTGTGTGGTGTAGTGGTGTGTGTGGTGTAGTGGTGTGTGTAGTGTAGTGGTGTGTGTAGTGTAGTGGTGTGTGTGGTGTAGTGGTGTGTGTGGTGTAGTGGTGTGTGTAGTGTAGTGGTGTGTGTAGTGTAGTGGTGTGTGTAGTGTAGTGTAGTGGTGTGTGTAGTGTAGTGTAGTGGTGTGTGTAGTGTAGTGTAGTGGTGTGTGTAGTGTAGTGTAGTGTAGTGGTGTGTGTAGTGTAGTGGTGTGTGTAGTGTAGTGTAGTGGTGTGTGTAGTGTAGTGTAGTGGTGTGTGTAGTGTAGTGGTGTGTGTAGTGTAGTGGTGTGTGTAGTGTAGTGGTGTGTGTAGTGTAGTGGTGTGTGTGGTGTAGTGGTGTGTGTAGTGTAGTGGTGTGTGTAGTGTAGTGTAGTGTAGTGTAGTGGTGTGTGTGGTGTAGTGGTGTGTGTAGTGTAGTGGTGTGTGTAGTGTAGTGGTGTGTGTAGTGTAGTGGTGTGTGTAGTGTAGTGGTGTGTGTAGTGTAGTGTAGTGGTGTGTGTAGTGTAGTGTAGTGGTGTGTGTAGTGTAGTGGTGTGTGTAGTGTAGTGGTGTGTGTAGTGTAGTGGTGTGTGTAGTGTAGTGGTGTGTGTAGTGTAGTGGTGTGTGTAGTGTAGTGTGGTGTGTGTAGTGTAGTGTAGTGGTGTGTGTAGTGTAGTGGTGTGTGTAGTGTAGTGGTGTGTGTAGTGTAGTGGTGTGTGTAGTGTAGTGGTGTGTGTAGTGTAGTGTAGTGGTGTGTGTAGTGTAGTGGTGTGTGTAGTGTAGTGGTGTGTGTAGTGTAGTGGTGTGTGTAGTGTAGTGGTGTGTGTAGTGTAGTGTAGTGGTGTGTGTAGTGTAGTGGTGTGTGTAGTGTAGTGGTGTGGTGTGTGTAGTGTAGTGGTGTGTGTAGTGTAGTGGTGTGTGTAGTGTAGTGGTGTGTGTAGTGGTGTGTGTAGTGTAGTGGTGTGTGTAGTGTAGTGGTGTGTGTAGTGTAGTGGTGTGTGTAGTGTAGTGTAGTGGTGTAGTGTAGTGTAGTGGTGTGTGTAGTGTAGTGGTGTGTGTAGTGTAGTGTAGTGTAGTGTGTAGTGTAGTGTAGTGGTGTGTGTAGTGTAGTGGTGTGTGTAGTGTAGTGGTGTGTGTAGTGTAGTGGTGTGTGTGTAGTGTAGTGGTGTGTGTAGTGTAGTGTAGTGGTGGTGTAGTGAGTGTAGTGTAGTGTAGTGGTGGTGTGTAGTGTAGTGGTGTGTGTAGTGTAGTGGTGTGTGTAGTGTAGTGGTGTGTGTGGTGTAGTGGTGTGTGTAGTGTAGTGGTGTGTGTAGTGTAGTGGTGTGTGTAGTGTAGTGGTGTGTGTAGTGTAGTGGTGTGTGTAGTGTAGTGTAGTGGTGTGTGTAGTGTAGTGGTGTGTGTAGTGTAGTGGTGTGTGTAGTGTAGTGGTGTGTGTAGTGTAGTGGTGTGTGTAGTGTAGTGGTGTGTGTAGTGTAGTGTAGTGGTGTGTGTAGTGTAGTGTAGTGTAGTGGTGTGTGTAGTGTAGTGTAGTGGTGTGTGTAGTGTAGTGGTGTGTGTAGTGTAGTGGTGTGTGTAGTGTAGTGGTGTGTGTAGTGTAGTTGTGTAGTGTAGTGGTGTGTGTAGTGTAGTGGTGTGTGTAGTGTAGTGTAGTGGTGTGTGTAGTGTAGTGGTGTGTGTGGTGTAGTGGTGTGTGTGGTGTAGTGGTGTGTGTGGTGTAGTGGTGTGTGTGGTGTAGTGGTGTGTGTAGTGTAGTGGTGTGTGTAGTGTAGTGGTGTGTGTAGTGTAGTGGTGTGTGTGGTGTGTGTAGTGTAGTGGTGTGTGTGTAGTGTAGTGGTGTGTGTGGTGTAGTGGTGTGTGTGGTGTAGTGGTGTGTGTGGTGTAGTGGTGTGTGTGGTGTAGTGGTGTGTGTGGTGTAGTGGTGTGTGTGGTGTAGTGGTGTGTGTAGTGTAGTGGTGTGTGTAGTGTAGTGGTGTGTGTAGTGTAGTGGTGTGTGTAGTGTAGTGGTGTGTGTAGTGTAGTGGTGTGTGTAGTGTAGTGGTGTGTGTAGTGTAGTGGTGTGTGTAGTGTAGTGTGGTGTGTGTAGTGTAGTGTGGTGTGTGTAGTGTAGTGTGGTGTGTGTAGTGTAGTGGTGTGTGTAGTGTAGTGGTGTGTGTAGTGGTGTGGTGTAGTGTAGTGTAGTGGTGTGTGTAGTGTAGTGTAGTGGTGTGTGTAGTGTAGTGGTGTGTGTAGTGTAGTGGTGTGTGTAGTGTAGTGGTGTGTGTAGTGTAGTGGTGTGTGTAGTGTAGTGGTGTGTGTAGTGCAGTGGTGTGTGTAGTGCAGTGGTGTGTGTAGTGCAGTGGTGTGTGTAGTGCAGTGGTGTGTGTAGTGCAGTGGTGTGTGTAGTGCAGTGGTGTGTGTAGTGTAGTGGTGTGTGTAGTGTAGTGGTGTGTGTAGTGTAGTGGTGTGTGTAGTGTAGTGGTGTGTGTAGTGTAGTGGTGTGTGTAGTGGTGTGTGTAGTGGTGTGTGTAGTGTAGTGGTGTGTGTAGTGGTGTGTGTAGTGTAGTGGTGTGTGTAGTGTAGTGGTGTGTGTGGTGTAGTGGTGTGTGTGGTGTAGTGGTGTGTGTGGTGTAGTGGTGTGTGTGGTGTAGTGTGGTGTGTGTGGTGTAGTGTGGTGTGTGTGGTGTAGTGGTGTAGTGGTGTGTGTGGTGTAGTGGTGTGTGTGGTGTAGTGGTGTGTGTGGTGTAGTGGTGTGTGTGGTGTAGTGGTGTGTGTGGTGTAGTGGTGTGTGTAGTGTAGTGGTGTGTGTAGTGTAGTGGTGTGTGTAGTGTAGTGGTGTGTGTAGTGTAGTGGTGTGTGTGGTGCAGTGGTGTGTGTGGTGCAGTGGTGTGTGTGGTGCAGTGGTGTGTGTGGTGCAGTGGTGTGTGTGGTGCAGTGGTGTGTGTGGTGCAGTGGTGTGTGTGGTGCAGTGGTGTGTGTGGTGTAGTGGTGTGTGTGGTGTAGTGGTGTGTGTGGTGTAGTGGTGTGTGTGGTGTAGTGGTGTGTGTGGTGTAGTGGTGTGTGTGGTGTAGTGGTGTGTGTAGTGTAGTGGTGTGTGTGGAGCTCTTTCAGGGACTGAGGCCGTTCATACCAGCAGTACGAACACAACACTGTATATCGTTCAATATAGTGTTGCAAAATTCCAGGTACTTCCCCAAAAATCCAGCGTTTTCTAGAAATCCCAGTTGGAAGATCACCGGAATCAGGAGGGAATAAGCAGGAAATCCGTGAATCTTTCAAACGGGATTTGTGAAAAACCTAGTTTAGCAAAGTGATTGTAATGTGGGCATTCCAGAAGTCACCATACATACCGTTGTTTCCCAGGGTCTTCATCATGACCTCCGTCTGGGCGAACTCATAGCTGTAGTCCTGTTCTGAGGAGGCCTCGCTGGCTGTCTCTACGTCTACCTCTACAAAGCTCTCCCTGGGGGATGCACGTTCCCTCTCCAGCTCCTTCACACGCTCACGCCGCTTCCGCCCAGGCAGGTTTATCCTACAGCACACAGGATTTATACTCACTTCCTGCTTCTACAGCACGGGGCAGCTAAAGGATGTAACAATTCCAGGAACAATCCCCACATTCTCAGGTTTTCCAGAAATCCTGATTGGAGGGTTCTGAATTTGCTGCTGTTTTTGGGAATATTTACAACCAGGATTTCTGGAAAATCTCTGGCAATCTGGCTGTGAGGGTTTTGTTCCACACCATCACTAACAAACCTTATTCAAGTAGTGTACACAGGGGAGTTGAACTCTCAGTTCACATTAGTGCAGGCTGCAGCAAGGTAAACATTTTGTTAGTCTCTGGTTCACTTTGTCCAGTAGATGTGCATGTTCTGTAGACAAACTCCTCACCTGAAGAAGTGGTTGTTGCCCCATAATATGCGGTCTCCATGCCACAGGTGGACCAAGGACTCAGTCATGGTTCCATTCACACAGGTTCTGTTGGAGCAGAGCAGTACAGTCTGATGATGTCATATTGAGGTGTGTTGTGGGAGAGTAGACATCCCATCCTGCTGTACCTCCTCTTCCACACAGAAAGTAATACAGCACATCAAATATCCTCATATCACCACCAACAGTACAGACTATCAATGAGATATCCTCATATCACCCACCAACAGTACAGACTATCAATGAGATATCCTCATATCACCACCAACAGTACAGACTATCAATGAGATATCCTCATATCACCCACCAACAGTAAAGACTATCAATGAGATATCCTCATATCACCACCAACAGTAAAGACTATCAATGAGATATCCTCATATCACCCACCAACAGTACAGACTATCAATGAGATATCCTCATATCACCCACCAACAGTACAGACTATCAATGAGATATCCTCATATCACCACCAACAGTAAAGACTATCAATGAGATATCCTCATATCACCCACCAACAGTAAAGACTATCAATGAGATATCCTCATATCACCCACCAACAGTAAAGACTATCAATGAGATATCCTCATATCACCCACCAACAGTAAAGACTATCAATGATATATCCTCATATCACCCACCAACAGTACAGACTATCAATGAGATATCCTCATATCACCACCAACAGTAAAGACTATCAATGATATATCCTCATATCACCACCAACAGTAAAGACTATCAATGAGATATCCTCATATCACCACCAACAGTAAAGACTATCAATGAGATATCCTCATATCACCACCAACAGTAAAGACTATCAATGAGATATCCTCATATCACCACCAACAGTAAAGACTATCAATGAGACATCCTCATATCACCACCAACAGTAAAGACTATCAATGAGATATCCTCATATCACCCACCAACAGTAAAGACTATCAATGAGATATCCTCATATCACCCACCAACAGTAAAGACTATCAATGAGATATCCTCATATCACCCACCAACAGTACAGACTATCAATGAGATATCCTCATATCACCACCAACAGTACAGACTATCAATGAGATATTTTCATATCACCACCAACAGTAAAGACTATCAATGAGATATCCTCATATCACCACCAACAGTACAGACTATCAATGAGATATCCTCATATAACCACCAACAGTAAAGACTATCAATGAGATATCCTCATATCACCACCAACAGTAAAGACTATCAATGAGATATCCTCATATCACCCACCAACAGTAAAGACTATCAATGAGATATCCTCATATCACCCACCAACAGTAAAGACTATCAATGAGATATCCTCATATCACCACCAACAGTAAAGACTATCAATGAGATATCCTCATATCACCCACCAACAGTAAAGACTATCAATGAGATATCCTCATATCACCCACCAACAGTACAGACTATCAATGAGATATCCTCATATCACCACCAACAGTACAGACTATCAATGAGATATTTTCATATCACCACCAACAGTAAAGACTATCAATGAGATATCCTCATATCACCACCAACAGTACAGACTATCAATGAGATATCCTCATATAACCACCAACAGTAAAGACTATCAATGAGATATCCTCATATCACCCACCAACAGTAAAGACTATCAATGATATATCCTCATATCACCACCAACAGTAAAGACTATCAATGAGATATCCTCATATCACCACCAACAGTAAAAACTATCAATGAGATATCCTCATATCACCCACCAACAGCAAAGACTATCAATGAGATATCCTCATATCACCCACCAACAGTAAAGACTATCAATGAGATATCCTCATATCACCCACCAACAGTAAAGACTATCAATGATATATCCTCATATCACCACCAACAGTAAAGACTATCAATGAGATATCCTCATATCACCACCAACAGTAAAGACTATCAATGAGATATCCTCATATCACCACCAACAGTAAAGACTATCAATGAGATATCCTCATATCACCACCAACAGTAAAGACTATCAATGAGATATCCTCATATCACCACCAACAGTAAAGACTATCAATGAGATATCCTCATATCACCCACCAACAGTAAAGACTATCAATGATATATCCTATCACCACCAACAGTAAAGACTATCAATGAGATATCCTCATATCACCACCAACAGTAAAGACTATCAATGAGATATCCTCATATCACCCACCAACAGTAAAGACTATCAATGAGATATCCTCATATCACCCACCAACAGTAAAGACTATCAATGAGATATCCTCATATCACCCACCAACAGTAAAGACTATCAATGATATATCCTCATATCACCACCAACAGTAAAGACTATCAATGAGATATCCTCATGTCACCACCAACAGTAAAGACTATCAATGAGATATCCTCATATCACCACCAACAGTAAAGACTATCAATGAGATATCCTCATATCACCACCAACAGTAAAGACTATCAATGAGATATCCTCATATCACCCACCAACAGTAAAGACTATCAATGATATATCCTCATATCACCACCAACAGTAAAGACTATCAATGAGATATCCTCATATCACCCACCAACAGTAAAGACTATCAATGATATATCCTCATATCACCACCAACAGTAAAGACTATCAATGAGATATCCTCATATCACCACCAACAGTAAAGACTATCAATGAGATATCCTCATATCACCCACCAACAGTAAAGACTATCAATGAGATATCCTCATATCACCCACCAACAGTAAAGACTATCAATGAGATATCCTCATATCACCCACCAACAGTAAAGACTATCAATGATATATCCTCATATCACCACCAACAGTAAAGACTATCAATGAGATATCCTCATATCACCACCAACAGTAAAGACTATCAATGAGATATCCTCATATCACCACCAACAGTAAAGACTATCAATGAGATATCCTCATATCACCACCAACAGTAAAGACTATCAATGAGATATCCTCATATCACCACCAACAGTAAAGACTATCAATGAGATATCCTCATATCACCCACCAACAGTAAAGACTATCAATGATATATCCTATCACCACCAACAGTAAAGACTATCAATGAGATATCCTCATATCACCACCAACAGTAAAGACTATCAATGAGATATCCTCATATCACCCACCAACAGTAAAGACTATCAATGAGATATCCTCATATCACCCACCAACAGTAAAGACTATCAATGAGATATCCTCATATCACCCACCAACAGTAAAGACTATCAATGATATATCCTCATATCACCACCAACAGTAAAGACTATCAATGAGATATCCTCATGTCACCACCAACAGTAAAGACTATCAATGAGATATCCTCATATCACCACCAACAGTAAAGACTATCAATGAGATATCCTCATATCACCACCAACAGTAAAGACTATCAATGAGATATCCTCATATCACCCACCAACAGTAAAGACTATCAATGATATATCCTCATATCACCCACCAACAGTAAAGACTATAAATGAGATATCCTCATATCACCCACCAACAGTAAAGACTATCAATGAGATATCCTCATGTCACCCACCAACAGTAAAGACTATCAATGAGATATCCTCATATCACCCACCAACAGTAAAGACTATCAATGAGATATCCTCATATCACCACCAACAGTAAAGACTATCAATGAGATATCCTCATATCACCACCAACAGTAAAGACTATCAATGAGATATCCTCATATCACCCACCAACAGTAAAGACTATCAATGAGATATCCTCATATCACCCACCAACAGTAAAGACTATCAATGAGATATCCTCATATCACCCACCAACAGTAAAGACTATCAATGAGATATCCTCATATCACCACCAACAGTAAAGACTATCAATGAGATATCCTCATATCACCACCAACAGTAAAGACTATCAATGAGATATCCTCATATCACCACCAATAGTAAAGACTATCAATGATATATCCTCATATCACCACCAACAGTAAAGACTATCAATGAGATATCCTCATATCACCACCAACAGTAAAGACTATCAATGATATATCCTCATATCACCACCAACAGTAAAGACTATCAATGAGATATCCTCATATCACCACCAACAGTAAAGACTATCAATGAGATATCCTCATATCACCACCAACAGTAAAGACTATCAATGAGATATCCTCATATCACCACCAACAGTAAAGACTATCAATGATATATCCTCATATCACCACCAACAGTAAAGACTATCAATGAGATATCCTCATATCACCACCAACAGTAAAGACTATCAATGAGATATCCTCATATCACCACCAACAGTAAAGACTATCAATGAGATATCCTCATATCACCCACCAACAGTAAAGACTATCAATGAGATATCCTCATATCACCCACCAACAGTAAAGACTACCAATGAGATATCCTCATATTTCATAGATAGCCTTTACTGGGACGGGTGGTGGGGGAGAGGGAGGGAAGGTGGTGGGGGGAGGGAGTGAAGGAGGGAAAGATGGAGGGAGGCAGGCAGGGAGGGGTGGTGGGGGGAGGGAGTGAGTGAGGGAGGGAAAGATGGAGGGAGGCAGGGAGGGATGGAGGCAGGGAGGGAGGGAGGCAGGGAATGAGGGAGGGAGGGGTGGCGGGGGGAGGGAGTGAGGGAAAGATGGAGGGAGGCAGGGAGGGAGGGAGGAAAGGAGGGAGGGGGTATGTTTGATATCAAAGCAGGAGGTTGAGATCAGAAATACCTCAGCTATGAGGTCATGGGAAACTCCAGTCAGGTCCAGTTCACTCATCCATATGTGTGTGCACTGTGTGTGTGTGTGTGTGTGTGTGTGTGTGTGTGTGTACTGTGTGTGTGTACTGTGTATGTGTGTGTGTGTACGTGTGTGTGTGTGTGTGTGTGTGTGTGTGTGTGTGTGTGTGTGTGTGTGTGTGTGTGTGTGTGTGTGTGTTAACTCACCTGGCATTCTCTATAGGGGTGAGGGTGACCTCCCCTCCGTCTGGGCTGATCTCCAACACACAGTGTTCTGACTGGATACCAATCCCAAACAGCTGGATGTCCTGAGAGGTGTCTGCACCCACACGCGTGTGTTCCTACACACACACACACACACACACACACACACACACACACACACACACACACACACACACACACACACACACACACACACACACACACACACACACACACACACAGAGGAGATGATGATTCATGTGGGTCAGGTCCTACTTCCCCACTGACACACAGGCTCAGATATTTACCACTTATATTACTGGTGATATTATGGCATTACCTCCCCACTGACACACAGACTCAGATATTTACCACTTATATTACTGGTGATATTATGGCATTACCTCCCCACTGACACACAGGCTCAGATATTTACCACTTATATTACTGGTGATATTATGGCATTACCTCCCCACTGACACACAGGCTCAGATATTTACCACTTATATTACTGGTGATATTATGGCATTACCTCCCCACTGACACACAGGCTCAGATATTTACCACTTATATTACTGGTGATATTATGGCATTACCTCCCCACTGACACACAGGCTCAGATATTTACCACTTATATTACTGGTGATATTATGGCATTACCTCCCCACTGACACACAGACTCAGATATTTACCACTTATATTACTGGTGATATTTAGGCATTACCTCCCCACTGACACACAGGCTCAGATATTTACCACTTATATTACTGGTGATATTATGGCATTACCTCCCCACTGACACACAGGCTCAGATATTTACCACTTATATTACTGGTGATATTTAGGCATTACCTCCCCACTGACACACAGGCTCAGATATTTACCACTTATATTACTGGTGATATTATGGCATTACCTCCCCACTGACACACAGGCTCAGATATTTACCACTTATATTACTGGTGATATTATGGCATTACCTCCCCACTGACACACAGGCTCAGATATTTACCACTTATATTACTGGTGATATTATGGCATTACCTCCCCACTGACACACAGGCTCAGATATTTACCACTTATATTACTGGTGATATTATGGCATTACCTCCCCACTGACACACAGACTCAGATATTTACCACTTATATTACTGGTGATATTATGGCATTACCTCCCCACTGACACACAGGCTCAGATATTTACCACTTATATTACTGGTGATATTATGGCATTACCTCCCCACTGACACACAGGCTCAGATATTTACCACTTATATTACTGGTGATATTATGGCATTACCTCCCCACTGACACACAGGCTCAGATATTTACCACTTATATTACTGGTGATATTATGGCATTACCTCCCCACTGACACACAGCCTCAGATATTTACCACTTATATTACTGGTGATATTATGGCATTACCTCCCCACTGACACACAGGCTCAGATATTTACCACTTATATTACTGGTGATATTATGGCATTACCTCCCCACTGACACACAGGCTCAGATATTTACCACTTATATTACTGGTGATATTATGGCATTACCTCCCCACTGACACACAGGCTCAGATATTTACCACTTATATTACTGGTGATATTATGGCATTACCTCCCCACTGACACACAGGCTCAGATATTTACCACTTATATTACTGGTGATATTATGGCATTACCTCCCCACTGACACACAGGCTCAGATATTTACCACTTATATTACTGGTGATATTATGGCATTACCTCCCCACTGACACACAGGCTCAGATATTTACCACTTATATTACTGGTGATATTATGGCATTACCTCCCCACTGACACACAGACTCAGATATTTACCACTTATATTACTGGTGATATTATGGCATTACCTCCCCACTGACACACAGGCTCAGATATTTACCACTTATATTACTGGTGATATTATGGCATTACCTCCCCACTGACACACAGGCTCAGATATTTACCACTTATATTACTGGTGATATTATGGCATTACCTCCCCACTGACACACAGCCTCAGATATTTACCACTTATATTACTGGTGATATTATGGCATTACCTCCCCACTGACACACAGGCTCAGATATTTACCACTTATATTACTGGTGATATTATGGCATTACCTCCCCACTGACACACAGACTCAGATATTTACCACTTATATTACTGGTGATATTATGGCATTACCTCCCCACTGACACACAGGCTCAGATATTTACCACTTATATTACTGGTGATATTATGGCATTACCTCCCCACTGACACACAGGCTCAGATATTTACCACTTATATTACTGGTGATATTATGGCATTACCTCCCCACTGACACACAGCCTCAGATATTTACCACTTATATTACTGGTGATATTATGGCATTACCTCCCCACTGACACACAGACTCAGATATTTACCACTTATATTACTGGTGATATTATGGCATTACCTCCCCACTGACACACAGGCTCAGATATTTACCACTTATATTACTGGTGATATTTAGGCATTACCTCCCCACTGTCACACAGACTCAGATATTTACCACTTATATTACTGGTGATATTATGGCATTACCTCCCCACTGACACACAGGCTCAGATATTTACCACTTATATTACTGGTGATATTATGGCATTACCTCCCCACTGACACACAGACTCAGATATTTACCACTTATATTACTGGTGATATTTAGGCATTACCTCCCCACTGACACACAGACTCAGATATTTACCACTTATATTACTGGTGATATTATGGCATTACCTCCCCACTGACACACAGGCTCAGATATTTACCACTTATATTACTGGTGATATTATGGCATTACCTCCCCACTGACACACAGGCTCAGATATTTACCACTTATATTACTGGTGATATTATGGCATTACCTCCCCACTGACACACAGGCTCAGATATTTACCACTTATATTACTGGTGATATTATGGCATTACCTCCCCACTGACACACAGGCTCAGATATTTACCACTTATATTACTGGTGATATTATGGCATTACCTCCCCACTGACACACAGGCTCAGATATTTACCACTTATATTACTGGTGATATTATGGCATTACCTCCCCACTGACACACAGGCTCAGATATTTACCACTTATATTACTGGTGATATTATGGCATTACCTCCCCACTGACACACAGGCTCAGATATTTACCACTTATATTACTGGTGATATTATGGCATTACCTCCCCACTGACACACAGGCTCAGATATTTACCACTTATATTACTGGTGATATTATGGCATTACCTCCCCACTGACACACAGGCTCAGATATTTACCAC
>NC_138295.1:87407500-87450000 GCF_965601325.2 Salmo salar
GGCTAGCATTATCCTACTGTACTGTCTACTACACAGACTTTACTGATAGCTGCTAGCTCTGACTTTACTGATAGCTACTAGCAATGACTTTACTGATAGCTACTAGCAATGACTTTACTGATAGCTACTAGCTCTGACTTTACTGATAGCTACTAGCTCTGACTTTACTGATAGCTACTAGCAATGACTTTACTGATAGCTACTAGCAATGACTTTACTGATAGCTACTAGCAATGACTTTACTGATAGCTACTAGCAATGACTTTACTGATAGCTACTAGCTCTGACTTTACTGATAGCTACTAGCAATGACTTTACTGATAGCTACTAGCAATGACTTTACTGATAGCTACTAGCAATGACTTTACTGATAGCTACTAGCTCTGACTTTAATTATAGCTACTAGCTCTGACTTTACTGATAGCTACTAGCAATGACTTTACTGATAGCTACTAGCTCTGACTTTACTGATAGCTGCTAGCTCTGACTTTACTGATAGCTACTAGCAATGACTTTACTGATAGCTACTAGCTCTGACTTTACTGGTAGCTACTAGCTCTGACTTTACTGATAGCTACTAGCTCTGACTTTACTGATAGCTACTAGCTCTGACTTTACTGATAGCTACTAGCAATGACTTTACTGATAGCTACTAGCAATGACTTTACTGATAGCTACTAGCAATGACTTTACTGATAGCTACTAGCAATGACTTTACTGATAGCTACTAGCTCTGACTTTACTGATAGCTACTAGCTCTGACTTTACTGATAGCTGCTAGCTCTGACTTTACTGATAGCTACTAGCAATGACTTTACTGATAGCTACTAGCTCTGTCTTTACTGATAGCTGCTAGCTCTGACTTTACTACTCTTCTTTATTGAGCAAAGTGTACTGTCATAATAATACCCACTGCATCTTCTGAGTCCAGGCTTTATTTCCAGCCTGAGTCCAGGCTTTCTAGAGGACACCAAAATAATCATGAAAAATAGATTTCTGTGTAAATCGAAATAGCTTTAGGTAGTAGACCAGCAGATTATTGAGGGCGGGTCGGTGTTGTGGGTTGTGTTGGTGTTGTGGTTGGTTTTGTAGTTGGTGTTGTGGTTGGTGTTGTGGTTGGTGTTGTGGTTGGTGTTGTGGTTGGTGTTGGGGTTGGTGTTGGGGTTGGTGTTGTGGTTGGTGTTGTGGTTGGTGTTGTGGTTGGTGTTGGGGTTGGTGTTGTGGTTGGTGTTGTGGTTGGTGATGTGGTTGGTGTTGCGGTTGGTGTTGTGGTTGGTGTTGTGGTTGTAGTTGTGGTTGTGTACCTTTAGGTAGTAGACCAGCAGCTTATTGAGGGTGGGGTTGGTGTTGTGGTTGTGGTCGGTGTTGTGGTTGGTGTTGTGGTCGGTGTTGGTGTTGGTGTTGTGGTTGGTGTTGTGGTTGTAGTTGGTGTTGTGGTCGGTGTTGGTGTTGTGGTCGGTGTTGCTGTTGTGGTTGTAGTTGGTGTTGTGGTTGGAGTTGCGGTTGGTGTTGTGGTTGTGTACCTTTAGGTAGTAGACCAGCAGCTCATTGAGGGTGGGGTTGGTGTTGTGGTTGTGGTCGGTGTTGTGGTTGGTGTTGTAGGTGTGGTTGGTGTTGTGGTCGGTGTTGGTGTTGTGGTTGGTGTTGTGGTCGGTGTTGTGGTCGGTGTTGTGTACCTTTAGGTAGTAGACCAGCAGCTTATTGAGGGTGGGGTTGGTGTTGTGGTTGTGGTTGGCGTTGCGGTTGGGGTTGTGGTCGGTGTTGTGGTTGGTGTTGCGGTTGGGGTTGTGGTCGGTGTTGTGGTTGGTGTTGCGGTTGGTGTTGCGGTTAGGGTTGGTGTTGTGGTTGGTGTTGTGGTTGGTGTTGGTGTTGTGGTTGGTGTTGTGGTTGGTGTTGGGTTTGGTGTTGCGGTTGGTGTTGTGGTTGGTGTTGTGGTTGGTGTTGTGGTTGATGTTGTGGTTGGTGTTGTGGTTGATGTTGGGGTTGATGTTGTGGTTGGTGTTGGTGTTGTGGTTGTGGTTGGTGTTGTGGTTAGTGTTGTGGTTGATGTTGGTGTTGTGGTTGGTGTTGTGGTTGATGTTGTGGTTGGTGTTGTGGTTGATGTTGTGGTTGGTGTTGATGTTGGGGTTGATGTTGTGGTTGGTGTTGGGGTTGTGGTTGGTGTTGTGGTTGATGTTGTGGTTGGTGTTGGGGTTGGTGTTGGGGTTGATGTTGTGGTTGGTGTTGGGGTTGTGGTTAGTGTTGTGGTTAGTGTTGTGGTTGGTGTTGGGGTTGTGGTTGGTGTTGTGGTTGATGTTGTGGTTGGTGTTGGGGTTGGTGTTGGGGTTGATGTTGTGGTTGGTGTTGGGGTTGTGGTTAGTGTTGTGGTTAGTGTTGTGGTTGATGTTGGTGTTGTGGTTGGTGTTGTGGTTGTGGTTGGTGTTGTGGTTAGTGTTGTGGTTGATGTTGGTGTTGTGGTTGGTGTTGTGGTTGATGTTGTGGTTGGTGTTGGGGTTGGTGTTGTGGTTGGTGTTAGGGTTGTGGTTAGTGTTGTGCTTAGTGTTGTGGTTGATGTTGGTGTTGTGGTTGGTGTTGTGGTTGTGGTTGGTGTTGTGGTTGATGTTGTGGTTGGTATTGGTGTTGTGGTTGTGGTTGATGTTGTGGTTGGTGTTGGTGTTGTGGTTGTGGTTGGTGTTGTGGTTAGTGTTGTGGTTGATGTTGGTGTTGTGGTTGGTGTTGTGGTTGATGTTGTGGTTGGTGTTGGGGTTGGTGTTGGGGTTGATGTTGTGGTTGGTGTTGTGGTTAGTGTTGTGGTTGGGTTGTGATTGTGGTTGATGTTGTGGTTGGTGTTGGGGTTGTGGTTAGTGTTGTGGTTGATGTTGGTGTTGTGGTTGTGTACCTTTAGGTAGTAGACCAGCAGCTCATTGAGGGCGGGGTCTGCGTTCAGGTTGACCAGGAAGCATTTGTCCTCTCCAACTTTGATCCCAGACGTCTCCAGGGAGATCCCCATACTCTCTAGCTGCTGCTGACGCTCCTGTGGAAATATAACAAACATACAAGTCATTTTACCTCTGCACAGACATTTACTACCAACGGTTTAGTCCGGATGCAGAAGCTTCCATGTGATTTGAATGTGCTAAATGAATGTGAGTGAGTGTGTAGGTTACCGTAGCGATCTCCTCTGTGTTGCGTAGTTTCTGCTCCCAGGTAACAGTCATCTCCTGGATCAGCTTCTCTGACTCCTGAAGCCTCTCCTTCAGCTCTGGAGCCTTTAGAGACTGGAACATAGACACACAGAGACACACACGGACCAGTCAGAACGGACCAGCCAGGACGGACCAGCCAGGACGGACCAGCCAGAACGGACCAGCCAGAACGGACCAGCCAGAACGGACCAGCCAAGACGGACCAGCCAGGACGGACCAGTCAGGACGGACCAGCCAGGACGGACCAGTCAGGACGGACCAGTCATGACGGACCAGTCAGAACGGACCAGTCAGGACGGACCAGCCAGAACGGACCAGCCAGGACGGGCCAGTCAAAAAGGACCAGCCAGGACGGACCAGTCAGGACGGACCAGTCAGAACGGACCAGCCAGGACGGACCAGTCAGAACGGACCAGTCAGAACGGACCAGTCAGGACGGACCAGTCAGAACGGACCAGCCAGGACGGACCAGTCAGGACGGACCAGCCAGGACGGACCAGTTAGGACGGACCAGTCATGACGGACCAGTCAGAACGGACCAGTCAGGACGGACCAGCCAGAACGGACCAGTCAGGACGGACCAGTCAGAACGGACCAGCCAGGACGGACCAGTCAGAACGGACCAGTCAGAACGGACCAGTCAGAACGGACCAGTCAGGACGGACCAGTCAGAACGGACCAGTCAGAACGGACCAGTCAGGACGGACCAGTCAGAACGGACCAGCCAGGACGGACCAGTCAGAACGGACCAGTCAGAACGGACCAGCCAGGACGGACCAGTCAGAACGGACCAGTCAGAACGGAACAGCCAGGACGGACCAGTCAGAACGGACCAGTCAGGACGGACCAGCCAGAACGGACCAGCCAGGACGGGCCAGTCAAAAAGGACCAGCCAGGACGGACCAGCCAGGACGGACCAGCCAGGATGTGTGTGTGTGTGTGTGTGTGTGTCTCCTACCTCAGCCTGAGAGAGCTGTACTCTGAGTTTCTCCACTTCCTCCCGGAGCTCTCTGATGATCCGTGCGTTGGGGTCTTCATTGACGACGGCGTGGTTGACGATCCTCTTGGCGCGGTCTGCGTAACGCAGCGTGGACAACGTCTCCTCGTAGTTATCAGCTGCTGGGCTCACCGTGGCGATCATACACGTCTTACTGTTGCCACCCAGGTTGTCCTGGCAACACCGAGGGAGGGATAGGAACAAACAGTTGAATTGATAGACAGTTATAATGTAGACTTCAGTGTTGGTGAATGTGAACAGTATGAGCTAGTACAGCAGTAGGTTCTGTAACATGAAAGAACTGTTATTGATATTCCTTCCATTACTACAGTACAGCGAGGACCAACAATCAATATTAGGGATGTTAAAGGTACTTTCTTTGTCCAGAACTATTGGATGTCAAATTCGGTTCGGGGGATTCCAGAATTGACACGTATTCCCTCCTGATTCTGGGACTCTTCCAACCAGTATTTGTGGAAAACCTGTGCATTTTGGGGCCATTTTTCAACCCTGATCAATAGACAGTACAGCTAGGACCAGAGTGATAGGAGGTGTGTTAGTACCCTGATCAATAGACAGTACAGCTAGGACCAGAGTGATAGGAGGTGTGTTAGTACCCTGATCAATAGACAGTACAGCTAGGACCAGAGTGATAGGAGGTGTGTTAGTACACTGATCAATAGACAGTACAGCTAGGACCAGAGTGATAGGAGGTGTGTTAGTACCCTGATCAATAGACAGTACAGCTAGGACCAGAGTGATAGGAGGTGTGTGTTAGTACCCTGATCAATAGACAGTACAGCTAGGACCAGAGTGATAGGAGGTGTGTGTTAGTACCCTGATCAATAGACAGTACAGCTAGGACCAGAGTGATAGGAGGTGTGTGTTAGTACCTTGATCAATAGACAGTACAGCTAGGACCAGAGTGATAGGAGGTGTCTGTTAGTACCCTGATCAATAGACAGTAGAGCTAGGACCAGAGTGATAGGAGGTGTCTGTTAGTACCCTGATCAATAGACAGTACAGCGAGGACCAGAGTGATAGGAGGTGTGTGTTAGTACCCTGATCAATAGACAGTACAGCTAGGACCAGAGTGATAGGAGGTGTCTGTTAGTACCCTGATCAATAGACAGTACAGCTAGGACCAGAGTGATAGGAGGTGTGTTAGTACCCTGATCAATAGACAGTACAGCGAGGACCAGAGTGATAGGAGGTGTGTTAGTACCCTGATCAATAGACAGTACAGCTAGGACCAGAGTGATAGGAGGTGTGTGTTAGTACCCTGATCAATAGACAGTACAGCTAGGACCAGAGTGATAGGAGGTGTGTGTTAGTACCCTGATCAATAGACAGTACAGCTAGGACCAGAGTGATAGGAGGTGTGTTAGTACCCTGATCAATAGACAGTACAGCTAGGACCAGAGTGATAGGAGGTGTGTTAGTACCCTGATCAATAGACAGTACAGCTAGGACCAGAGTGATAGGAGGTGTGTTAGTACCCTGATCAATAGACAGTACAGCTAGGACCAGAGTGATAGGAGGTGTGTTAGTACCCTGATCAATAGACAGTACAGCTAGGACCAGAGTGATAGGAGGTGTGTGTTAGTACCCTGATCAATAGACAGTACAGCTAGGACCAGAGTGATAGGAGGTGTGTGTTAGTACCCTGATCAATAGACAGTACAGCTAGGACCAGAGTGATAGGAGGTGTCTGTTAGTACCCTGATCAATAGACAGTACAGCTAGGACCAGAGTGATAGGTGTGTGTTAGTACCCTGATCAATAGACAGTACAGCTAGGACCAGAGTGATAGGAGGTGTGTTAGTACCCTGATCAATAGACAGTACAGCTAGGACCAGAGTGATAGGAGGTGTGTTAGTACCCTGATCAATAGACAGTACAGCGAGGACCAGAGTGATAGGTGTGTGTTAGTACCCTGATCAATAGACAGTACAGCGAGGACCAGAGTGATAGGTGTCTGTTAGTACCCTGATCAATAGACAGTACAGCCTGGACCAGAGTGATAGGAGGTGTGTTAGTACCCTGATCAATAGACAGTACAGCGAGGACCAGAGTGATAGGAGGTGTCTGTTAGTACCCTGATCAATAGACAGTACAGCGAGGACCAGAGTGATAGGTGTGTGTTAGTACCCTGATCAATAGACAGTACAGCGAGGACCAGAGTGATAGGTGTCTGTTAGTACCCTGATCAATAGACAGTACAGCCTGGACCAGAGTGATAGGAGGTGTGTTAGTACCCTGATCAATAGACAGTACAGCGAGGACCAGAGTGATAGGAGGTGTCTGTTAGTACCCTGATCAATAGACAGTACAGCGAGGACCAGAGTGACAGGAGGTGTGTGTTAGTACCCTGATCAATAGACAGTACAGCTAGGACCAGAGTGATAGGAGGTGTGTGTTAGTACCCTGATCAATAGACAGTACAGCTAGGACCAGAGTGATAGGAGGTGTGTTAGTACCCTGATCAATAGACAGTACAGCTAGGACCAGAGTGATAGGAGGTGTGTTAGTACCCTGATCAATAGACAGTACAGCGAGGACCAGAGTGATAGGTGTGTGTTAGTACCCTGATCAATAGACAGTACAGCGAGGACCAGAGTGATAGGTGTCTGTTAGTACCCTGATCAATAGACAGTACAGCCTGGACCAGAGTGATAGGAGGTGTGTTAGTACCCTGATCAATAGACAGTACAGCGAGGACCAGAGTGATAGGAGGTGTGTTAGTACCCTGATCAATAGACAGTACAGCGAGGACCAGAGTGATAGGTGTCTGTTAGTACCCTGATCAATAGACAGTACAGCGAGGACCAGAGTGATAGGAGGTGTCTGTTAGTACCCTGATCAATAGACAGTACAGCGAGGACCAGAGTGACAGGAGGTGTGTGTTAGTACCCTGATCAATAGACAGTACAGCTAGGACCAGAGTGATAGGAGGTGTGTGTTAGTACCCTGATCAATAGACAGTACAGCGAGGACCAGAGTGATAGGAGGTGTGTGTTATTACCCTGATCAATAGACAGTACAGCTAGGACCGGAGTGATAGGAGGTGTGTTAGTACCCTGATCAATAGACAGTACAGCTAGGACCAGAGTGATAGGAGGTGTGTGTTAGTACCCTGATCAATAGACAGTACAGCTAGGACCAGAGTGATAGGAGGTGTCTGTTAGTACCCTGATCAATAGACAGTACAGCTAGGACCAGAGTGATAGGAGGTGTGTGTTAGTACCCTGATCAATAGACAGTACAGCTAGGACCAGAGTGATAGGAGGTCTGTGTTATTACCCTGATCAATAGACAGTACAGCTAGGACCAGAGTGATAGGAGGTGTGTGTTAGTACCCTGATCAATAGACAGTACAGCTAGGACCAGAGTGATAGGAGGTGTTGTTAGTACCCTGATCAATAGACAGTACAGCTAGGACCAGAGTGATAGGAGGTGTGTGTTAGTACCCTGATCAATAGACAGTACAGCTAGGACCAGAGTGATAGGAGGTGTGTGTTAGTACCCTGATCAATAGACAGTACAGCTAGGACCAGAGTGATAGGAGGTGTGTGTTAGTACCCTGATCAATAGACAGTACAGCTAGGACCAGAGTGATAGGAGGTGTGTGTTAGTACCCTGATCAATAGACAGTACAGCTAGGACCAGAGTGATAGGAGGTGTGTGTTAGTACCCTGATCAATAGACAGTACAGCTAGGACCAGAGTGATAGGAGGTGTGTTAGTACCCTGATCAATAGACAGTACAGCTAGGACCAGAGTGATAGGAGGTGTGTTAGTACCCTGATCAATAGACAGTACAGCTAGGACCAGAGTGATAGGAGGTGTGTTAGTACCCTGATCAATAGACAGTACAGCTAGGACCAGAGTGATAGGAGGTGTGTTAGTACCCTGATCAATAGACAGTACAGCTAGGACCAGAGTGATAGGAGGTGTGTGTTAGTACCCTGATCAATAGACAGTACAGCTAGGACCAGAGTGATAGGAGGTGTGTGTTAGTACCCTGATCAATAGACAGTACAGCTAGGACCAGAGTGATAGGAGGTGTGTGTTAGTACCCTGATCAATAGACAGTACAGCTAGGACCAGAGTGATAGGAGGTGTGTGTTAGTACCCTGATCAATAGACAGTACAGCTAGGACCAGAGTGATAGGAGGTGTGTGTTAGTACCCTGATCAATAGACAGTACAGCTAGGACCAGAGTGATAGGAGGTGTGTTAGTACCCTGATCAATAGACAGTACAGCTAGGACCAGAGTGATAGGAGGTGTGTGTTAGTACCCTGATCAATAGACAGTACAGCTAGGACCAGAGTGATAGGAGGTGTGTTAGTACCCTGATCAATAGACAGTACAGCTAGGACCAGAGTGATAGGAGGTGTGTGTTAGTACCCTGATCAATAGACAGTACAGCTAGGACCAGAGTGATAGGAGGTGTGTGTTAGTACCCTGATCAATAGACAGTACAGCTAGGACCAGAGTGATAGGAGGTGTGTTAGTACCCTGATCAATAGACAGTACAGCTAGGACCAGAGTGATAGGAGGTGTGTTAGTACCCTGATCAATAGACAGTACAGCTAGGACCAGAGTGATAGGAGGTGTGTGTTAGTACCCTGATCAATAGACAGTACAGCTAGGACCAGAGTGATAGGAGGTGTGTGTTAGCACAGACCTTGAGGAGCCAGGTGAGGACAGAGTCTCTGTAAGGAACAAACTTATTCTTCCCCCCCTTCCCCGCAGACTGGTCCGCCAGCGCAGAGATCACACAGCCCAGTGTGGTAAGAGACCTGCACACACACACACACACACACACACACACACACACACACACACACACACACACACACACACACACACACACACACACACACACACACACACACACACACACACACACACACACACACACACACACACACACACACAGGGAGAAATAAACTCAACATACCACAATGATATATCCATACATACATGTCTTGCATCTGAGTATAATCAACCAATAAAACATGTCAAAAAAAGTATTTCACAGTTTCAAGATAACTTCTTGTATTACAGTGACTGTATCATCATATGACCCATTACATTACCTGAACATAACATCTAAACAGTAGAGGTATTGGATGTTAACTGGAGGAGACATCTAAACAGTAGAGGTATTGGATGTTAACTGGAGGAGACATCTAAACAGTAGAGGTATTGGATGTTAACTGGAGGAGACATCTAAACAGTAGAGGTATTGGATGTTAACTGGAGGAGACATCTAAACAGTAGAGGTATTGGATGTTAACTGGAGGAGACATCTAAACAGTAGAGGTATTGGATGTTAACTGGAGGAGACATCTAAACAGTAGCGGTATTGGATGTTAACTGGAGGAGACATCTAAACAGTAGAGTTATTGGATGTTAACTGGAGGGGACATCTAAACAGTAGAGGTATTGGATGTTAACTGGAGGAGACATCTAAACAGTAGAGGTATTGGATGTTAACTGGAGGGGACATCTAAACAGTAGAGGTATTGGATGTTAACTGGAGGAGACATCTAAACAGTAGAGGTATTGGATGTTAACTGGAGGAGACATCTAAACAGTAGAGGTATTGGATGTTAACTGGAGGGGACATCTAAACAGTAGAGGTATTGGATGTTAACTGGAGGAGACATCTAAACAGTAGAGGTATTGGATGTTAACTGGAGGGGACATCTAAACAGTAGAGGTATTGGGTGTTAACTGGAGGAGACATCTAAACAGTAGAGGTATTGGATGTTAACTGGAGGGGACATCTAAACAGTAGAGGTATTGGATGTTAACTGGAAGGGACATCTAAACAGTAGAGGTATTGGATGTTAACTGGAGGAGACATCTAAACAGTAGAGGTATTGGATGTTAACTGGAGGAGACATCTAAACAGTAGAGGTATTGGATGTTAACTGGAGGGGACATCTAAACAGTAGAGGTATTGGATGTTAACTGGAGGGGACATCTAAACAGTAGAGGTATTGGATGTTAACGGGAGGAGACATCTAAACAGTAGAGGTATTGGATGTTAACTGGAGGAGACATCTAAACAGTAGAGGTATTGGATGTTAACTGGAGGGGACATCTAAACAGTAGAGGTATTGGATGTTAACTGGAGGGGACATCTAAACAGTAGAGGTATTGGATGTTAACTGGAGGAGACATCTAAACAGTAGAGGTATTGGATGTTAACTGGAGGAGACATCTAAACAGTAGAGGTATTGGATGTTAACTGGAGGAGACATCTAAACAGTAGAGGTATTGGATGTTAACTGGAGGAGACATCTAAACAGTAGAGGTATTGGATGTTAACTGGAGGAGACATCTAAACAGTAGAGGTATTGGATGTTAACGGGAGGAGACATCTAAACAGTAGAGGTATTGGATGTTAACGGGAGGAGACATCTAAACAGTAGAGGTATTGGATGTTAACTGGAGGAGACATCTAAACAGTAGAGGTATTGGATGTTAACAGGAGGAGACATCTAAACAGTAGAGGTATTGGATGTTAACTGGAGGAGACATCTAAACAGTAGAGGTATTGGATGTTAACTGGAGGGGACATCTAAACAGTAGAGGTATTGGATGTTAACTGGAGGAGACATCTAAACAGTAGAGGTATTGGATGTTAACGGGAGGAGACATCTAAACAGTAGAGGTATTGGATGTTAACGGGCGGAGACATCTAAACAGTAGAGGTATTGGATGTTAACGGGAGGAGACATCTAAACAGTAGAGGTATTGGATGTTAACTGGAGGAGACATCTAAACAGTAGAGGTATTGGATGTTAACTGGAGGAGACATCTAAACAGTAGAGGTATTGGATGTTAACTGGAGGAGACATCTAAACAGTAGAGGTATTGGATGTTAACTGGAGGGGACATCTAAACAGTAGAGGTATTGGATGTTAACTGGAGGAGACATCTAAACAGTAGAGGTATTGGATGTTAACTGGAGGAGACATCTACACAGTAGAGGTATTGGATGTTAACTGGAGGAGACATCTAAACAGTAGAGGTATTGGATGTTAACAGGAGGAGACTTACCTGTTGATGTTGCTGCCCTCCTTCAGCCTCTCCCCTGCAGCTCCAGTTTTAGACACACGCTCACTACCAGCCAGATCCACCAGGCTCATCTTGCTCACCTTCTCCCCTGAGTTCTGCCACACACACACACACACACACACACACACACACACACACACACACACACACACACACACACACACACACACACACACACACACACACACACACACACACAAAACATTCCCCAAACAGACCAAACGAAGAGAGATTAATATGCTAGTAGTTAGAAGCTCTGAATTCAAAGGTCAGTCCTTTAACCTCTCATTACAACAGTAATAACACAAACTGTTGTTAAGATACATTACTGTGTATTGTCTAACGACAGGTCATTAAGAGAATCCTTGTCTTTTAAAGTAAAATGGTGGTGTGAGTTCTGAGGGATGACATGGTGGTGGTGTGTGTGTGTGTGTGCCCTGACACTGACCCCAGACTTCAGGTCGTAGAGTGTCTGTGTGACGATGATGCTGAAAACGGCGTGGGAACGACTGCTCTCCTCATTCATATTGGTGGCCGCCACCGTCCGCGACTTATTCCCCTCCGACATCAACACCTCAATGTCCTAGAGAGAGAGGGGGGGAGAGAGAGGGATGGAGAGAGAGAGGATGTCTGTGTACTGTCCACCTCTCAGAGAGCATAGTAAATACCTTTAAACAGGCAGTCTCTATAACAACTCATTCAGGAAGTATCAGCATGTGGCTCAGTGCCATCATGTGATCATTCAACTGGGTCACAGCAGGCAGGCAGCGGTGGGGTGGACTGACTGACTGACAGGGGATATGGATGGAGGGGACTATGCATGGAGGAGACTATGGATGGAGGGACTATGGATGGAGGAGACTATGGATGGAGGAGACTATGGATGGAGGGGACTATGCATGGAGGGACTATGGATGGAGGAGACTATGGATGGAGGGACTATGGATGGAGGAGACTATGCATGGAGGGACTATGGATGGATGGACTATGGATGGAGGGACTATGGATGGAGGAGACTATGGATGGAGGGACTATGGATGGAGGGACTATGGATGGAGGAGACTATGCATGGAGGGACTATGGATGGAGGGACTATGGATGGAAGGACTATGGATGGAAGGACTATGGATGGAAGGACTATGGATGGAGGAACTATGGATGGAGAAAACAAGCATAGGGTACACCTCTATAACCATGACTCCATCACACTACACCTCTATAACCATGACTCCATCACACTACACCTCTATAACCATGACTCCATACAATACACCTCTATTACCATGACTCCATCACACTACACCTCTATAACCATTACTCCATCACACTACACCTCTATAACCATGACTCCATCACACTACACCTCTATAACCATGACTCCATACAATACACCTCTATTACCATGACTCCATCACAATACACCTCTATAACCATGACTCCATCACAATACACCTCTATAACCATGACTCCATCACAATACACCTCTATAACCATGACTCCATCACACTACACCTCTATAACCATGACTCCATCACACTACAGCTCTATAACCATGACTCCATCCCACTCCACCTCTATAACCATGACTCCATCACACTACACCTCTATAACCATGAGTCCATCACAATATACCTCTATAACCATGACTCCATCACACTACACCTCTATAACCATGACTCCATCACAATACACCTCTATAACCATGACTCCATCACAATACACCTCTATAACCATGACTCCATCACAATACGCCTCTATAACCATGACTCCATCACACTACACCTCTATAACCATGACTCCATCACACTACACCTCTATAACCATGACTCCATCACACTACACCTCTATAACCATGACTCCATCACACTACACCTCTATAACCATGACTCCATCACACTACAACTCTATAACCATGACTCCATCACAATACACCTCTATAACCATGACTCCATCACACTACACCTCTATAACCATGACTCCATCACAATACACCTCTATAACCATGACTCCATCACACTACACCTCTATAACCATGACTCCATCACAATACACCTCTATAACCATGACTGCATCATATAACCATGACTCCATCACACTACACCTCTATAACCATGACACCATCATATAACCATGACTCCATCACAATACACCTCTATAACCATGACTCCATCACACTACACCTCTATAACCATGACTCCATCACAATACACCTCTATAACCATGACTCCATCACACTATACCTCTATAACCATGACTCCATCACACTACACCTCTATAACCATGACTCCATCACACTACACCTATATAACCATGACTCCATCACACTACACCTCTATAAACATGACTCCATCACACTACACCTCTATAACCATGACTTCATCACACTATACCTCTAAAACCATGACTCCATCACAATATACCTCTATAACCATGACTCCATCACACTACACCTCTATAACCATGACTCCATCACACTACACCTCTATAACCATGACTCCATCACACTATACCTCTATAACCATGAATCCATCACAATACGCCTCTATAACCATGACTCCATCACAATACGCCTCTATAACCATGACTCCATCACAATACGCCTCTATAACCATGACTCCATCACAATACACCTCTATAACCATGACTCCATCACAATACACCTCTATAACCATGACTCCATCACAATACGTCTCTATAACCATGACTCCATCACACTACACCTCTATAACCATGACTCCATCACAATATACCTCTATAACCATGAGTCCATCACAATACACCTCTATAACCATGACTCCATCACACTACACCTCTATAACTATGACTCCATCATATAACCATGACTCCATCACACTACACCTCTATAACCATGACACCATCATATAACCATGACTCCATCACAATATACCTCTATAACCATGACTCCATCACACTACACCTCTATAACCATGAGTCCATCACAATATACCTCTATAACCATGACTCCATCACACTACACCTCTATAACCATGACTCCATCACACTATACCTCTATAACCATGACTCCATCATATAACCATGACTCCATCACACTACACCTCTATAACCATGACACCATCACACTACACCTCTATAACCATGACTCCATCACAATACAACTCTATAACCATGACTCCATCACACTACACCTCTATAACCATGACTCCATCACACTACACCTCTATAAACATGACTCCATCACACTACACCTCTATAACCATGACTCCATCATATAACCATGACTCAATCACACTACACCTCTATAACCATGACTCCATCACACTACACCTCTATAACCATGACTCCATCACACTACACCTCTATAACCATGACTCCATCACAATATACCTCTATAACCATGACTCCATCATACTACACCTCTATAACCATGACTCCATCACACTACACCTCTATAACCATGACTCCATCACAATATACCTCTATAACCATGACTCCATCACACTACACCTCTATAACCATGAGTCCATCACAATACGCCTCTATAACCATGACTCCATCACACTACACCTCTATAACCATGACTCCATCATATAACATGACTCCATCACACTACACCTCTATAACCATGACTCCATCACAATATACCTCTATAACCATGACTCCATCATACTACACCTCTATAACCATGACTCCATCACACTACACCTCTATAACCATGACTCCATCACAATATACCTCTATAACCATGACTCCATCACACTACACCTCTATAACCATGAGTCCATCACAATATACCTCTATAACCATGACTCCATCATACTACACCTCTATAACCATGACTCCATCACACTACACCTCTATAACCATGACTCCATCACAATATACCTCTATAACCATGACTCCATCACACTACACCTCTATAACCATGACTCCATCACACTACACCTCTATAACCATGACTCCATCACACTATACCTCTATAACCATGACTCCATCACACTACACCTCTATAACCATGACTCCATCACACTACACCTCTATAACCATGACTCCATCACACTACACCTCTATAACCATGACTCCATCACACTATACCTCTATAACCATGACTCCATCACAATACGCCTCTATAACCATGACTCCATCACAATACACCTCTATAACCATGACTCCATCACAATACGCCTCTATAACCATGACTCCATCACAATACACCTCTATAACATGACTCCATCACAATACACCTCTATAACCATGACTCCATCACAATACGCCTCTATAACCATGACTCCATCACACTACACCTCTATAACCATGACTCCATCACAATATACCTCTATAACCATGACTCCATCACACTACACCTCTATAACCATGACTCCATCACAATACACCTCTATAACCATGACTCCATCACAATACGCCTCTATAACCATGACTCCATCACAATACGCCTCTATAACCATGACTCCATCACACTACACCTCTATAACCATGACTCCATCACAATATACCTCTATAACCATGACTCCATCACACTACACCTCTATAACCATGACTCCATCACAATACACCTCTATAACCATGACTCCATCACACTACACCTCTATAACCATGACTCCATCACACTACACCTCTATAACCAGGGCTCCATCACACTACACCTCTATAACCATGACTCCATCACACTACACCTCTATAACCATGACTCCATCACAATACACATCTATAACCATGACTCCATCACACTACACCTCTATAACCATGACTCCATCACAATATACCTCTATAACCATGACTCCATATCACTACACCTGTATAACCATGAGTCCATCACAATATACCTCTATAACCATGACTCCATCACACTATACCTCTATAACCATGACTCCATCATATAACATGACTCCATCACACTACACCTCTATAACCATGACACCATCACACTACACCTCTATAACCATGACTCCATCACACTACCCTCTATAACCATGACTCCATCACAATACACCTCTATAACCATGACTCCATCACACTACACCTCTATAACCATGACTCCATCACACTACACCTCTATAACCATGACTCCATCATATAACCATGACTCAATCACAGTACACCTCTATAACCATGACTCCATCACACTACACCTCTATAACCATGACTCCATCACACTACACCTCTATAACCATGACTCCATCACAATATACCTCTATAACCATGACTCCATCACAATACACCTCTATAACCATGACACCATCACACTACACCTCTATAACCATGACTCCATCACACTACACCTCTATAACCATGACTCCATCACAATACACCTCTATAACCATGACTCCATCACAATACACCTCTATAACCATAACTCCATCACACTACACCTCTATAACCATGACTCCATCACACTACACCTCTATAACCATGACTCCATCACACTACACCTCTATAACCATGACTCCATCACAATACACCTCTATAACCATGACTCCATCACAATACACCTCTATAACCATGAATCCATCACAATACACCTCTATAACCATGACTCCATCACACTACACCTCTATAACCATGACTCCATCACAATACACCTATATAACCATGACTCCATCACACTACACCTCTATAACCATGACTCCATCACACTACACCTCTATAACCAGGGCTCCATCACACTACACCTCTATAACCATGACTCCATCACACTACACCTCTATAACCATGACTCCATCACAATACACATCTATAACCATGACTCCATCACACTACACCTCTATAACCATGACTCCATCACAATATACCTCTATAACCATGACTCCATCACACTACACCTCTATAACCATGAGTCCATCACAATATACCTCTATAACCATGACTCCATCACACTATACCTCTATAACCATGACTCCATCATATAACATGACTCCATCACACTACACCTCTATAACCATGACACCATCACACTACACCTCTATAACCATGACTCCATCACACTACCCTCTATAACCATGACTCCATCACACTATACCTCTATAACCATGACTCCATCATATAACATGACTCCATCACACTACACCTCTATAACCATGACACCATCACACTACACCTCTATAACCATGACTCCATCACACTACCCTCTATAACCATGACTCCATCACAATACACCTCTATAACCATGACTCCATCACACTACACCTCTATAACCATGACTCCATCACACTACACCTCTATAACCATGACTCCATCATATAACCATGACTCAATCACAGTACACCTCTATAACCATGACTCCATCACACTACACCTCTATAACCATGACTCCATCACAATACACCTCTATAACCATGACTCCATCACACTACACCTCTATAACCATGACACCATCACACTACACCTCTATAACCATGACTATGGTAATACACAGTTCTCTATAGTCCTACACAGCTCTCTATCTATAGTAATACACAGTTCTATATCCATGGTAATACACTGTTCTCTATGGTAATACACAGTTCTCTATCTATAGTAATACACAGATCTCTATGGTAATACACAGTTCTCTATGGTAATACACAGTTCTCTATCTATAGTAATACACAGTTCTATATCCATGGTAATACACTGTTCTCTATGGTAATACACAGTTCTCTATCTATAGTAAGACACAGTTCTCTATGGTAATACACAGTTCTCTATCTATGGTAATACACAGTTCTCTATCTATGGTAATACACAGTTCTCTATCTATGGTAATACACAGTTCTCTATCTATGGTAATACACCGTTCTCTATAGTAATACACAGTTCTCTATCTATGGTAATACACAGTTCTCTATCTATGGTAATACACAGTTCTCTATCTATAGTAATACACAGTTCTCTATCTATAGTAATACACAGTTCTCTATGGTAATACACAGTTCTCTATGGTAATACACAGTTCTTTATCTACAGTAATACACAGTTCTCTATGGTAATACACAGTTCTCTATGGTAATACACAGTTCTTTATCTACAGTAATACACAGTTCTCTATCTATGGTAATACACAGTTCTCTATAGTAAAACTGAGGTCTCTATAGTAATACACAGTTCTCTATAGTAATACACCGTTCTCTATGGTAATACACAGTTCTCTATCTATGGTAATACACAGTTGTCTATGGTAATACACAGTTCTCTATCTATAGTAATACACCGTTCTCTATGGTAATACACAGTTCTCTATCTATGGTAATACACAGTTCTCTATCTATGGTAATACATAGTTCTCTATCTATGGTAATACACAGTTCTCTATAGTAATACACAGTTGTCTATCTATAGTAATACACAGTTCTCTATCTATAGTAATACACAGTTCTCTATCTATAGTAATACACAGTTCTCTATGTATGGTAATACACAGTTCTCTATCTATATTAATACACAGTTCTCTATCTATAGTAATACACAGTTCTCTATCTATAGTAATACACAGTTGTCTATCTATAGTAAAACACAGTTGTCTATCTATGGTAATACACCGTTCTCTATGGTAATACACAGTTCTCTATCTATGGTAATACACCGTTTTCTATAGTAATATACAGTTCTGTATCTATGGTAATACACAGTTCTCTATGGTAATACACAGTTTTCTATGGCAATACACAGTTCTCCATGGTAATACACAGTTCTCTAGCTATGGTAATACACAGTTCTCTATGGTGATACACAGTTCTCTATCTATAGTAATACACAGTTCTCTATCTATGGTAATACACTGTTCTCTATAGTAACAAACAGTTCTCTATGATAATACACAGTTCTCTATGGTAATACACAGTTCTCTATCTATAGTAATACACAGTTCTCTATCTATGGTAATACACTGTTCTCTATAGTAACAAACAGTTCTCTATGGTAATACACAGTTCTCAATGGTAATACACAGTTCTCTATGGTAACACACAGTTCTCTATGGTAATACACAGTTCTCTATGGTAATACACTGTTCTCTATGGTAATACACAGTTCTCTATCTATGGTAATACACAGTTCTCTATCTATATTAATACACAGTTCTCTATCTATAGTAATACACAGTTCTCTATCTATAGTAATACACAGTTGTCTATCTATAGTAAAACACAGTTGTCTATCTATGGTAATACACAGTTCTCTATCTATGGTAATACACCGTTTTCTATAGTAATATACAGTTCTGTATCTATGGTAATACACAGTTCTCTATGGTAATACACAGTTTTCTATGGCAATACACAGTTCTCCATGGTAATACACAGTTCTCTAGCTATGGTAATACACAGTTCTCTATGGTGATACACAGTTCTCTATCTATAGTAATACACAGTTCTCTATCTATGGTAATACACTGTTCTCTATAGTAACAAACAGTTCTCTATGATAATACACAGTTCTCTATGGTAATACACAGTTCTCTATCTATAGTAATACACAGTTCTCTATCTATGGTAATACACTGTTCTCTATAGTAACAAACAGTTCTCTATGGTAATACACAGTTCTCAATGGTAATACACAGTTCTCTATGGTAACACACAGTTCTCTATGGTAATACACAGTTCTCTAAGGTAATACACTGTTCTCTATGGTAATACACAGTTCTCTATCTATAGTAATACACAGATCTCTATGGTAATACACAGTTCTCTATGGTAATACACAGTTCTCTATCTATAGTAATACACAGATCTCTATGGTAATACACAGTTCTCTATGGTAATACACAGTTCTCTATCTATAGTAATACACAGTTCTATATCCATGGTAATACACTGTTCTCTATGGTAATACACAGTTCTCTATCTATAGTAAAACACAGTTCTCTATGGTAATACACAGTTCTCTATCTATGGTAATACACAGTTCTCTATCTATGGTAATACACAGTTCTCTATCTATGGTAATACACAGTTCTCTATCTATGGTAATACACCGTTCTCTATAGTAATACACAGTTCTCTATCTATGGTAATACAGAGTTCTCTATCTATGGTAATACACAGTTCTCTATCTATAGTAATACACAGTTCTCTATCTATAGTAATACACAGTTCTCTATGGTAATACACAGTTCTCTATGGTAATACACAGTTCTTTATCTACAGTAATACACAGTTCTCTATGGTAATACACAGTTCTCTATGGTAATACACATTTCTTTATCTACAGTAATACACAGTTCTCTATCTATGGTAATACACAGTTCTCTATAGTAAAACTGAGGTCTCTATAGTAATACACAGTTCTCTATAGTAATACACCGTTCTCTATGGTAATACACAGTTCTCTATCTATGGTAATACACAGTTGTCTATGGTAATACACAGTTTTCTATCTATAGTAATACACCGTTCTCTATGGTAATACACAGTTCTCTATCTATGGTAATACACATTTCTCTATCTATGGTAATACATAGTTCTCTATCTATGGTAATACACAGTTCTCTATAGTAATACACAGTTGTCTATCTATAGTAATACACAGTTCTCTATCTATAGTAATACACAGTTCTCTATCTATAGTAATACACAGTTCTCTATCTATGGTAATACACCGTTCTCTATCTATATTAATACACAGTTCTCTATCTATAGTAATACACAGTTCTCTATCTATAGTAATACACAGTTCTATATCCATGGTAATACACAGTTCTCTATCTATAGTAAGACACAGTTCTCTATGGTAATACACAGTTCTCTATCTATGGTAATACACAGTTCTCTATCTATGGTAATACACAGTTCTCTATCTATGGTAATACACAGTTCTCTATCTATGGTAATACACAGTTCTCTATCTATGGTAATACACCGTTCTCTATAGTAATACACAGTTCTCTATCTATGGTAATATACAGTTCTCTATCTATGGTAATACACAGTTGTCTATCTATATTAATACACAATTCTCTATCTATAGTAATACACAGTTCTCTATCTATAGTAATACACAGTTGTCTATCTATAGTAAAACACAGTTGTCTATCTATGGTAATACACCGTTCTCTATGGTAATACACAGTTCTCTATCTATGGTAATACACAGTTCTCTATGGTAATACACAGTTTTCTATGGTAATACACAGTTCTCTATGGTAATACACAGTTGTCTATCTATAGTAATATACAGTTCTCTATGGTGATACACAGTTCTCTATCTATAGTAATACACAGTTCTCTATCTATGGTAATACACTGTTCTCTATAGTAACAAACAGTTCTCTATGGTAATACAGAGTTCTCTATGGTAATACACAGTTCTCTATCTATAGTAATACACAGTTCTCTATCTATGGTAATACACTGTTCTCTATAGTAACAAACAGTTCTCTATGGTAATACACAGTTCTCTATGGTAATACACAGTTCTCTATGGTAATACACAGTTCTCTATGGTAATACACAGTTCTCTATGGTAATACACAGTTCTCTAGCTATAGTAATACACAGTTCTCTATCTATGGTAATACAACGTTCTCTATGGTAATACACAGTTCTCTATGGTAATACACAGTTCTCTATCTATGGTAATACACAGTTCTCTATGGTAATCCTGGAGTGTATCCTGGAGACTGCGATGGTAAAAGGGGTGATGAAATGAAACTGATGAAAGTAGCATAGCTGTCAAAACCATCTGTTCATTGTATTGGAGACACAGAGTGAGGCTTTTCTTTCCTTGTCTAAGTGCTGTACTCTGCCTGTCTCCACCTCTCCTACCCAGGTGGACATCTCCCTGTCTCCACCTCTCCTACCCAGGTGGGCATCTCCCTGTCTCCACCTCTCCTACCCAGGTGGACATCTCTCAGCCTGCACCTCTCCTACCCAGGTGAACATCTCTCTGTCTCCACCTCTCCTACCCAGGTGAACATCTCCCTGTCTCCACCTCTCCTACCCAGGTGGACATCTCCCAGCCTGCACCTCTCCTACCCAGGTGAACATCTCCCTGTCTCCACCTCTCCTACCCAGGTGGACATCTCCCAGCCTGCACCTCACCTACCCAGGTGAACTTCTCTCTGTCTCCACCTCTTCTACCCAGGTGAACATCTCTCTGTCCCCACCTCTCCTACCCAGGTGGACATCTCCCTGTCTCCACCTCTCCTACCCAGGTGAACATCTCTCTGTCTCCATCTCTCCTACCCAGGTGAACATCTCTCTGTCTCCACCTCTCCTACCCAGGTGAACATCTCTCTGTCTCCACCTCTCCTACCCAGGTGAACATCTCCCTGTCTCCACCTCTCCTACCCAGGTGGGCATCTCCCTGTCTCCACCTCTCCTACCCAGGTGGGCATCTCCCTGTCTCCACCTCTCCTACCCAGGTGGGCATCTCCCTGTCTCCACCTCTCCTACCCAGGTGGGCATCTCCCTGTCTCCACCTCTCCTACCCAGGTGAACATCTCTCTGTCTCCACCTCTCCTACCCAGGTGGGCATCTCCCTGTCTCCACCTCTCCTACCCAGGTGAACATCTCTCTGTCTCCACCTCTCCTACCCAGGTGAACATCTCTCTGTCTCCACCTCTCCTACCCAGGTGAACATCTCTCTGTCTCCACCTCTCCTACCCAGGTGGACATCTCCCTGTCTCCACCTCTCCTACCCAGGTGGACATCTCTCTGTCTCCACCTCTCCTTCCCAGGTGGGCATCTCCCTGTCTCCACCTCTCCTACCCAGGTGGACATCTCCCTGTCTCCACCTCTCCTACCCAGGTGGACATCTCTCTGTCTCCACCTCTCCTACCCTGGTGGGCATCTCCCTGTCTCCACCTCTCCTACCCAGGTGGACATCTCCCTGTCTCCACCTCTCCTACCCAGGTGGACATCTCCCTGTCTCCACCTCTCCTACCCAGGTGGGTATCTCCCTGTCTCCACCTCTCCTACCCAGGTGAACATCTCCCTGTCTCCACCTCTCCTACCCAGGTGAACATCTCCCTGTCTCCACCCTTCCTACCCAGGTGGACATCTCTCAGCCTGCACCTCTCCTACCCAGGTGAACATCTCTCTGTCTCCACCTCTCCTACCCAGGTGAACATCTCCCTGTCTCCACCTCTCCTACCCAGGTGGACATCTCCCAGCCTGCACCTCTCCTACCCAGGTGAACATCTCCCTGTCTCCACCTCTCCTACCCAGGTGGACATCTCCCAGCCTGCACCTCACCTACCCAGGTGAACATCTCTCTGTCTCCACCTCTCCTACCCAGGTGAACATCTCTCTGTCTCCACCTCTCCTACCCAGGTGGACATCTCCCTGTCTCCACCTCTCCTACCCAGGTGAACATCTCTCTGTCTCCACCTCTCCTACCCAGGTGAACATCTCTCTGTCTCCACCTCTCCTACCCAGGTGAACATCTCTCTGTCTCCACCTCTCCTACCCAGGTGAACATCTCCCTGTCTCCACATCTCCTACCCAGGTGGACATCTCCCTGTCTCCACCTCTCCTACCCAGGTGAACATCTCTCTGTCTCCAAAGGAACTGTACTCACCTCAAAGTTGGTGACGGCCAGTTGTGACAGGCCATCCACATACGGACCCAGAACCTTGTGCTCTCTGACCTTCAGAGACTGACGACTCCTGGACAGAGGAAGAGATAATCCACAGACATGTTTTAGTCGCTGAGCTAAATGAATGGTATGGAGGGTGAAAGAGAGACTGATAACTCCTGGACAGAGGAAGAGATAATCCACAGACATGTTTTAGTCGCTGAGCTAAATGAATGGTATGGAGGGTGAAAGAGAGACTGATAACTCCTGGACAGAGGAAGAGATAATCCACAGACATGTTTTAGTCGCTGAGCTAAATGAATGGTATGGAGGGTGAAAGAGAGACTGATAACTCCTGGACAGAGGAAGAGATAATCCACAGACATGTTTTAGTCGCTGAGCTAAATGAATGGTATGGAGGGTGAAAGAGAGACTGATAACTCCTGGACAGAGGAAGAGATAATCCACAGACATGTTTTAGTCGCTGAGCTAAATGAATGGTATGGAGGGTGAAAGAGAGACTGATAACTCCTGGACAGAGGAAGAGATAATCCACAGACATGTTTTAGTCGCTGAGCTAAATGAATGGTATGGAGGGTGAAAGAGAGACTGATAACTCCTGGACAGAGGAAGAGATAATCCACAGACATGTTTTAGTCGCTGAGCTAAATGAATGGTATGGAGGGTGAAAGAGAGACTGATAACTCCTGGACAGAGGAAGAGATAATCCACAGACATGTTTTAGTCGCTGAGCTAAATGAATGGTATGGAGGGTGAAAGAGAGACTGATAACTCCTGGACAGAGGAAGAGATAATCCACAGACATGTTTTAGTCGCTGAGCTAAATGAATGGTATGGAGGGTGAAAGAGAGACTGATAACTCCTGGACAGAGGAAGAGATAATCCACAGACATGTTTTAGTCGCTGAGCTAAATGAATGGTATGGAGGGTGAAAGAGAGACTGATAACTCCTGGACAGAGGAAGAGATAATCCACAGACATGTTTTAGTCGCTGAGCTAAATGAATGGTATGGAGGGTGAAAGAGAGACTGATAACTCCTGGACAGAGGAAGAGATAATCCACAGACATGTTTTAGTCGCTGAGCTAAATGAATGGTATGGAGGGTGAAAGAGAGACTGATAACTCCTGGACAGAGGAAGAGATAATCCACAGACATGTTTTAGTCGCTGAGCTAAATGAATGGTATGGAGGGTGAAAGAGAGACTGATAACTCCTGGACAGAGGAAGAGATAATCCACAGACATGTTTTAGTCGCTGAGCTAAATGAATGGTATGGAGGGTGAAAGAGAGACTGATAACTCCTGGACAGAGGAAGAGATAATCCACAGACATGTTTTAGTCGCTGAGCTAAATGAATGGTATGGAGGGTGAAAGAGAGACTGATAACTCCTGGACAGAGGAAGAGATAATCCACAGACATGTTTTAGTCGCTGAGCTAAATGAATGGTATGGAGGGTGAAAGAGAGACTGATAACTCCTGGACAGAGGAAGAGATAATCCACAGACATGTTTTAGTCGCTGAGCTAAATGAATGGTATGGAGGGTGAAAGAGAGACTGATAACTCCTGGACAGAGGAAGAGATAATCCACAGACATGTTTTAGTCGCTGAGCTAAATGAATGGTATGGAGGGTGAAAGAGAGACTGATAACTCCTGGACAGAGGAAGAGATAATCCACAGACATGTTTTAGTCGCTGAGCTAAATGAATGGTATGGAGGGTGAAAGAGAGACTGATAACTCCTGGACAGAGGAAGAGATAATCCACAGACATGTTTTAGTCGCTGAGCTAAATGAATGGTATGGAGGGTGAAAGAGAGACTGATAACTCCTGGACAGAGGAAGAGATAATCCACAGACATGTTTTAGTCGCTGAGCTAAATGAATGGTATGGAGGGTGAAAGAGAGACTGATAACTCCTGGACAGAGGAAGAGATAATCCACAGACATGTTTTAGTCGCTGAGCTAAATGAATGGTATGGAGGGTGAAAGAGAGACTGATAACTCCTGGACAGAGGAAGAGATAATCCACAGACATGTTTTAGTCGCTGAGCTAAATGAATGGTATGGAGGGTGAAAGAGAGACTGATAACTCCTGGACAGAGGAAGAGATAATCCACAGACATGTTTTAGTCGCTGAGCTAAATGAATGGTATGGAGGGTGAAAGAGAGACTGATAACTCCTGGACAGAGGAAGAGATAATCCACAGACATGTTTTAGTCGCTGAGCTAAATGAATGGTATGGAGGGTGAAAGAGAGACTGATAACTCCTGGACAGAGGAAGAGATAATCCACAGACATGTTTTAGTCGCTGAGCTAAATGAATGGTATGGAGGGTGAAAGAGAGACTGATAACAGAGAAGGCTGCTATTGCTGCACTGATAGCCCATTTTACAACTGTAGGAAATCCCCTTGAGACATTGTGTGTGTGTGTGTGTTCTTCACTAGGTGGTGCAGTGTGTGTGTGTGTGTTCTTCACTAGGTGGTGCAGTGTGTGTGTGTGTGTTCTTCACTAGGTGGTGCAGTGTGTGTGTGTGTGTTCTTCACTAGGTGGTGCAGTGTGTGTGTGTGTGTGTGTTCTTCACTAGGTGGTGCAGTGTGTGTGTGTGTGTGTGTGTTCTTCACTAGGTGGTGCAGTGTGTGTGTGTGTGTGTTCTTCACTAGGTGGTGCAGTGTGTGTGTGTGTGTGTGTGTTCTTCACTAGGTGGTGCAGTGTGTGTGTGTGTGTTCTTCACTAGGTGGTGCAGTGTGTGTGTGTTCTTCACTAGGTGGTGCAGTGTGTGTGTGTGTGTGTGTTCTTCACTAGGTGGTGCAGTGTGTGTGTGTGTGTTCTTCACTAGGTGGTGCAGTGTGTGTGTGTGTGTGTGTGTGTGTGTTCTTCACTAGGTGGTGCAGTGTGTGTGTGTGTGTGTGTGTTCTTCACTAGGTGGTGCAGTGTGTGTGTGTGTGTGTGTTCTTCACTAGGTGGTGCAGTGTGTGTGTGTGTGTGTGTGTGTGTGTGTGTTCTTCACTAGGTGGTGCAGTGTGTGTGTGTGTGTGTTCTTCACTAGGTGGTGCAGTGTGTGTGTGTGTGTGTTCTTCACTAGGTGGTGCAGTGTGTGTGTGTGTGTGTTCTTCACTAGGTGGTGCAGTGTGTGTGTGTGTGTTCTTCACTAGGTGGTGCAGTGTGTGTGTGTGTGTGTTCTTCACTAGGTGGTGCAGTGTGTGTGTGTGTGTGTGTTCTTCACTAGGTGGTGCAGTGTGTGTGTGTGTGTTCTTCACTAGGTGGTGCAGTGTGTGTGTGTGTGTGTGTGTTCGTCACTAGGTGGTGCAGTGTGTGTGTGTGTGTGTGTTCTTCACTAGGTGGTGCAGTGTGTGTGTGTGTGTGTGTGTTCTTCACTAGGTGGTGCAGTGTGTGTGTGTGTGTGTGTGTTCTTCACTAGGTGGTGCAGTGTGTGTGTGTGTGTGTGTGTTCTTCACTAGGTGGTGCAGTGTGTGTGTGTGTGTGTTCTTCACTAGGTGGTGCAGTGTGTGTGTGTGTGTGTGTGTTCTTCACTAGGTGGTGCAGTGTGTGTGTGTGTGTGTTCTTCACTAGGTGGTGCAGTGTGTGTGTGTGTGTGTGTTCTTCACTAGGTGGTGCAGTGTGTGTGTGTGTGTGTGTTCTTCACTAGGTGGTGCAGTGTGTGTGTGTGTGTTCTTCACTAGGTGGTGCAGTGTGTGTGTGTGTGTGTGTGTGTGTGTGTGTGTTCTTCACTAGGTGGTGCAGTGTGTGTGTGTGTGTGTGTGTTCTTCACTAGGTGGTGCAGTGTGTGTGTGTGTGTGTGTTCTTCACTAGGTGGTGCAGTGTGTGTGTGTGTGTGTGTGTGTTCTTCACTAGGTGGTGCAGTGTGTGTGTGTGTGTGTTCTTCACTAGGTGGTGCAGTGTGTGTGTGTGTGTGTTCTTCACTAGGTGGTGCAGTGTGTGTGTGTGTGTGTTCTTCACTAGGTGGTGCAGTGTGTGTGTGTGTGTTCTTCACTAGGTGGTGCAGTGTGTGTGTGTGTGTGTTCTTCACTAGGTGGTGCAGTGTGTGTGTGTGTGTGTGTTCTTCACTAGGTGGTGCAGTGTGTGTGTGTGTGTTCTTCACTAGGTGGTGCAGTGTGTGTGTGTGTGTGTGTGTTCTTCACTAGGTGGTGCAGTGTGTGTGTGTGTGTGTGTTCTTCACTAGGTGGTGCAGTGTGTGTGTGTGTGTGTGTGTTCTTCACTAGGTGGTGCAGTGTGTGTGTGTGTGTGTGTGTTCTTCACTAGGTGGTGCAGTGTGTGTGTGTGTGTGTGTGTTCTTCACTAGGTGGTGCAGTGTGTGTGTGTGTGTGTTCTTCACTAGGTGGTGCAGTGTGTGTGTGTGTGTTCTTCACTAGGTGGTGCAGTGTGTGTGTGTGTGTGTGTGTTCTTCACTAGGTGGTGCAGTGTGTGTGTGTGTGTGTGTGTTCTTCACTAGGTGGTGCAGTGTGTGTGTGTGTGTGTGTTCTTCACTAGGTGGTGCAGTGTGTGTGTGTGTGTGTTCTTCACTAGGTGGTGCAGTGTGTGTGTGTGTGTGTGTTCTTCACTAGGTGGTGCAGTGTGTGTGTGTGTGTGTGTGTTCTTCACTAGGTGGTGCAGTGTGTGTGTGTGTGTTCTTCACTAGGTGGTGCAGTGTGTGTGTGTGTGTGTGTGTTCTTCACTAGGTGGTGCAGTGTGTGTGTGTGTGTGTGTGTTCTTCACTAGGTGGTGCAGTGTGTGTGTGTGTGTGTTCTTCACTAGGTGGTGCAGTGTGTGTGTGTGTGGTTCTTCACTAGGTGGTGCAGTGTGTGTGTGTGTGTTCTTCACTAGGTGGTGCAGTGTGTGTGTGTGTGTGTGTGTTCTTCACTAGGTGGTGCAGTGTGTGTGTGTGTGTTCTTCACTAGGTGGTGCAGTGTGTGTGTGTGTGTGTGTGTGTTCTTCACTAGGTGGTGCAGTGTGTGTGTGTGTGTGTGTTCTTCACTAGGTGGTGCAGTGTGTGTGTGTGTGTGTTCTTCACTAGGTGGTGCAGGTGTGTGTGTGTGTGTGTGTGTTCTTCACTAGGTGGTGCAGTGTGTGTGTGTGTGTGTGTGTTCTTCACTAGGTGGTGCAGTGTGTGTGTGTGTGTGTGTGTGTTCTTCACTAGGTGGTGCAGTGTGTGTGTGTGTGTGTTCTTCACTAGGTGGTGCAGTGTGTGTGTGTGTGTGTGTTCTTCACTAGGTGGTGCAGTGTGTGTGTGTGTGTGTCTTCACTAGGTGGTGCAGTGTGTGTGTGTGTGTTCTTCACTAGGTGGTGCAGTGTGTGTGTGTGTGTGTGTGTTCTTCACTAGGTGGTGCAGTGTGTGTGTGTGTGTGTGTTCTTCACTAGGTGGTGCAGTGTGTGTGTGTGTGTGTGGTGTTCTTCACTAGGTGGTGCAGTGTGTGTGTGTGTGTGTGTGTGTTCTTCACTAGGTGGTGCAGTGTGTGTGTGTGTGTGTGTGTGTTCTTCACTAGGTGGTGCAGTGTGTGTGTGTGTGTTCTTCACTAGGTGGTGCAGTGTGTGTGTGTGTGTGTGTGTTCTTCACTAGGTGGTGCAGTGTGTGTGTGTGTGTGTGTTCTTCACTAGGTGGTGCAGTGTGTGTGTGTGTGTGTGTGTTCTTCACTAGGTGGTGCAGTGTGTGTGTGTGTGTGTGTGTTCTTCACTAGGTGGTGCAGTGTGTGTGTGTGTGTTCTTCACTAGGTGGTACAGTGTGTGTGTGTGTGTTCTTCACTAGGTGGTGCAGTGTGTGTGTGTGTGTGTGTTCTTCACTAGGTGGTGCAGTGTGTGTGTGTGTGTTCTTCACTAGGTGGTGCAGTGTGTGTGTGTGTGTGTTCTTCACTAGGTGGTGCAGTGTGTGTGTGTGTGTGTGTTCTTCACTAGGTGGTGCAGTGTGTGTGTGTGTGTGTTCTTCACTAGGTGGTGCAGTGTGTGTGTGTGTGTGTTCTTCACTAGGTGGTGCAGTGTGTGTGTGTGTGTGTGTGTTCTTCACTAGGTGGTGCAGTGTGTGTGTGTGTGTTCTTCACTAGGTGGTGCAGTGTGTGTGTGTGTGTGTGTGTTCTTCACTAGGTGGTGCAGGTGTGTGTGTGTGTGTTCTTCACTAGGTGGTGCAGTGTGTGTGTGTGTGTGTGTTCTTCACTAGGTGGTGCAGTGTGTGTGTGTGTGTTCTTCACTAGGTGGTGCAGTGTGTGTGTGTGTGTGTGTGTTCTTCACTAGGTGGTGCAGTGTGTGTGTGTGTGTGTTCTTCACTAGGTGGTGCAGTGTGTGTGTGTGTGTTCTTCACTAGGTGGTGCAGTGTGTGTGTGTGTGTGTGTTCTTCACTAGGTGGTGCAGTGTGTGTGTGTGTGTTCTTCACTAGGTGGTGCAGTGTGTGTGTGTGTGTGTCTTCTTCACTAGGTGGTGCAGTGTGTGTGTGTGTGTGTGTTCTTCACTAGGTGGTGCAGTGTGTGTGTGTGTGTGTGTTCTTCACTAGGTGGTGCAGTGTGTGTGTGGTGTGTTCTTCACTAGGTGGTGCAGTGTGTGTGTGTGTGTGTGTGTGTTCTTCACTAGGTGGTGCAGTGTGTGTGTGTGTGTTCTTCACTAGGTGGTGCAGGTGTGTGTGTGTGTGTGTGTGTTCTTCACTAGGTGGTGCAGTGTGTGTGTGTGTGTGTTCTTCACTAGGTGGTGCAGTGTGTGTGTGTGTGTGTCTTCACTAGGTGGTGCAGTGTGTGTGTGTGTGTGTGTGTTCTTCACTAGGTGGTGCAGTGTGTGTGTGTGTGTGTGTTCTTCACTAGGTGGTGCAGTGTGTGTGTGTGTGTGTTCTTCACTAGGTGGTGCAGTGTGTGTGTGTGTGTGTGTGTTCTTCACTAGGTGGTGCAGGTGTGTGTGTGTGTGTGTTCTTCACTAGGTGGTGCAGTGTGTGTGTGTGTGTGTTCTTCACTAGGTGGTGCAGTGTGTGTGTGTGTGTGTGTGTTCTTCACTAGGTGGTGCAGTGTGTGTGTGTGTGTGTGTTCTTCACTAGGTGGTGCAGTGTGTGTGTGTGTGTGTGTTCTTCACTAGGTGGTGCAGTGTGTTGTGTGTGTGTGTGTTCTTCACTAGGTGGTGCAGTGTGTGTGTGTGTGTGTGTGTTCTTCACTAGGTGGTGCAGTGTGTGTGTGTGTGTGTTCTTCACTAGGTGGTGCAGTGTGTGTGTGTGTGTGTGTTCTTCACTAGGTGGTGCAGTGTGTGTGTGTGTGTTCTTCACTAGGTGGTGCAGTGTGTGTGTGTGTGTGTGTTCTTCACTAGGTGGTGCAGTGTGTGTGTGTGTGTGTTCTTCACTAGGTGGTGCAGTGTGTGTGTGTGTGTGTGTTCTTCACTAGGTGGTGCAGTGTGTGTGTGTGTGTGTTCTTCACTAGGTGGTGCAGTGTGTGTGTGTGTGTGTTCTTCACTAGGTGGTGCAGTGTGTGTGTGTGTGTGTTCTTCACTAGGTGGTGCAGTGTGTGTGTGTGTGTGTTCTTCACTAGGTGGTGCAGTGTGTGTGTGTGTGTGTTCTTCACTAGGTGGTGCAGTGTGTGTGTGTGTGTGTTCTTCACTAGGTGGTGCAGTGTGGTGTGTGTGTGTGTGTGTGTTCTTCACTAGGTGGTGCAGTGTGTGTGTGTGTGTGTGTTCTTCACTAGGTGGTGCAGTGTGTGTGTGTGTGTGTGTTCTTCACTAGGTGGTGCAGTGTGTGTGTGTGTGTGTGTGTTCTTCACTAGGTGGTGCAGTGTGTGTGTGTGTGTTCTTCACTAGGTGGTGCAGTGTGTGTGTGTGTGTGTGTGTTCTTCACTAGGTGGTGCAGTGTGTGTGTGTGTGTGTTCTTCACTAGGTGGTGCAGTGTGTGTGTGTGTGTGTGTGTTCTTCACTAGGTGGTGCAGTGTGTGTGTGTGTGTGTGTGTTCTTCACTAGGTGGTGCAGTGTGTGTGTGTGTGTGTTCTTCACTAGGTGGTGCAGTGTGTGTGTGTGTGTGTGTGTTCTTCACTAGGTGGTGCAGTGTGTGTGTGTGTGTGTGTTCTTCACTAGGTGGTGCAGTGTGTGTGTGTGTGTGTTCTTCACTAGGTGGTGCAGTGTGTGTGTGTGTGTGTTCTTCACTAGGTGGTGCAGTGTGTGTGTGTGTGTGTTCTTCACTAGGTGGTGCAGTGTGTGTGTGTGTGTTCTTCACTAGGTGGTGCAGTGTGTGTGTGTGTGTGTGTTCTTCACTAGGTGGTGCAGTGTGTGTGTGTGTGTGTGTGTTCTTCACTAGGTGGTGCAGTGTGTGTGTGTGTGTGTGTTCTTCACTAGGTGGTGCAGTGTGTGTGTGTGTGTGTGTGTTCTTCACTAGGTGGTGCAGTGTGTGTGTGTGTGTGTGTGTTCTTCACTAGGTGGTGCAGTGTGTGTGTGTGTGTGTGTTCTTCACTAGGTGGTGCAGTGTGTGTGTGTGTGTGTTCTTCACTAGGTGGTGCAGTGTGTGTGTGTGTGTGTGTTCTTCACTAGGTGGTGCAGTGTGTGTGTGTGTGTGTGTTCTTCACTAGGTGGTGCAGTGTGTGTGTGTGTGTGTTCTTCACTAGGTGGTGCAGTGTGTGTGTGTGTGTGTGTGTTCTTCACTAGGTGGTGCAGTGTGTGTGTGTGTGTGTGTGTTCTTCACTAGGTGGTGCAGTGTGTGTGTGTGTGTGTTCTTCACTAGGTGGTGCAGTGTGTGTGTGTGTGTGTGTGTTCTTCACTAGGTGGTGCAGTGTGTGTGTGTGTGTGTGTTCTTCACTAGGTGGTGCAGTGTGTGTGTGTGTGTGTGTTCTTCACTAGGTGGTGCAGTGTGTGTGTGTGTGTGTGTTCTTCACTAGGTGGTGCAGTGTGTGTGTGTGTGTGTTCTTCACTAGGTGGTGCAGTGTGTGTGTGTGTGTGTGTTCTTCACTAGGTGGTGCAGTGTGTGTGTGTGTGTGTGTTCTTCACTAGGTGGTGCAGTGTGTGTGTGTGTGGTGTGTTCTTCACTAGGTGGTGCAGTGTGTGTGTGTGTGTGTTCTTCACTAGGTGGTGCAGTGTGTGTGTGTGTGTGTTCTTCACTAGGTGGTGCAGTGTGTGTGTGTGTGTGTTCTTCACTAGGTGGTGCAGTGTGTGTGTGTGTGTGTGTGTTCTTCACTAGGTGGTGCAGTGTGTGTGTGTGTGTGTTCTTCACTAGGTGGTGCAGTGTGTGTGGTGTGTGTGTGTTCTTCACTAGGTGGTGCAGTGTGTGTGTGTGTGTGTTCTTCACTAGGTGGTGCAGTGTGTGTGTGTGTGTGTTCTTCACTAGGTGGTGCAGTGTGTGTGTGTGTGTGTGTTCTTCACTAGGTGGTGCAGTGTGTGTGTGTGTGTGTGTTCTTCACTAGGTGGTGCAGTGTGTGTGTGTGTGTGTGTGTTCTTCACTAGGTGGTGCAGTGTGTGTGTGTGTGTGTGTTCTTCACTAGGTGGTGCAGTGTGTGTGTGTGTGTGTTCTTCACTAGGTGGTGCAGTGTGTGTGTGTGTGTGTGTTCTTCACTAGGTGGTGCAGTGTGTGTGTGTGTGTGTTCTTCACTAGGTGGTGCAGTGTGTGTGTGTGTGTGTGTTCTTCACTAGGTGGTGCAGTGTGTGTGTGTGTGTGTGTGTTCTTCACTAGGTGGTGCAGTGTGTGTGTGTGTGTGTGTTCTTCACTAGGTGGTGCAGTGTGTGTGTGTGTGTGTGTTCTTCACTAGGTGGTGCAGGTGTGTGTGTGTGTGTGTGTTCTTCACTAGGTGGTGCAGTGGTGTGTGTGTGTGTGTGTTCTTCACTAGGTGGTGCAGTGTGTGTGTGTGTGTGTGTTCTTCACTAGGTGGTGCAGTGTGTGTGTGTGTGTGTGTCTTCACTAGGTGGTGCAGTGTGTGTGTGTGTGTGTGTTCTTCACTAGGTGGTGCAGTGTGTGTGTGTGTGTGTGTTCTTCACTAGGTGGTGCAGTGTGTGTGTGTGTGTGTTCTTCACTAGGTGGTGCAGTGTGTGTGTGTGTGTGTGTTCTTCACTAGGTGGTGCAGTGTGTGTGTGTGTGTGTTCTTCACTAGGTGGTGCAGTGTGTGTGTGTGTGTGTGTGTTCTTCACTAGGTGGTGCAGTGTGTGTGTGTGTGTGTGTTCTTCACTAGGTGGTGCAGTGTGTGTGTGTGTGTGTGTTCTTCACTAGGTGGTGCAGTGTGTGTGTGTGTGTGTTCTTCACTAGGTGGTGCAGTGTGTGTGTGTGTGTGTTCTTCACTAGGTGGTGCAGTGTGTGTGTGTGTGTGTGTTCTTCACTAGGTGGTGCAGTGTGTGTGTGTGTGTGTTCTTCACTAGGTGGTGCAGTGTGTGTGTGTGTGTGTTCTTCACTAGGTGGTGCAGTGTGTGTGTGTGTGTGTGTGTTCTTCACTAGGTGGTGCAGTGTGTGTGTGTGTGTGTTCTTCACTAGGTGGTGCAGTGTGTGTGTGTGTGTGTGTTCTTCACTAGGTGGTGCAGTGTGTGTGTGTGTGTGTTCTTCACTAGGTGGTGCAGTGTGTGTGTGTGTGTGTTCTTCACTAGGTGGTGCAGGTGTGTGTGTGTGTGTGTTCTTCACTAGGTGGTGCAGTGTGTGTGTGTGTGTGTTCTTCACTAGGTGGTGCAGTGTGTGTGTGTGTGTGTTCTTCACTAGGTGGTGCAGTGTGTGTGTGTGTGTGTTCTTCACTAGGTGGTGCAGTGTGTGTGTGTGTGTGTGTGTTCTTCACTAGGTGGTGCAGTGTGTGTGTGTGTGTGTGTTCTTCACTAGGTGGTGCAGTGTGTGTGTGTGTGTGTTCTTCACTAGGTGGTGCAGTGTGTGTGTGTGTGTGTGTTCTTCACTAGGTGGTGCAGTGTGTGTGTGTGTGTGTTCTTCACTAGGTGGTGCAGTGTGTGTGTGTGTGTTCTTCACTAGGTGGTGCAGTGTGTGTGTGTGTGTGTGTTCTTCACTAGGTGGTGCAGTGTGTGTGTGTGTGTGTGTTCTTCACTAGGTGGTGCAGTGTGTGTGTGTGTGTGTTCTTCACTAGGTGGTGCAGTGTGTGTGTGTGTGTGTGTTCTTCACTAGGTGGTGCAGTGTGTGTGTGTGTGTGTGTTCTTCACTAGGTGGTGCAGTGTGTGTGTGTGTGTGTTCTTCACTAGGTGGTGCAGTGTGTGTGTGTGTGTGTTCTTCACTAGGTGGTGCAGTGTGTGTGTGTGTGTGTTCTTCACTAGGTGGTGCAGGTGTGTGTGTGTGTGTGTGTTCTTCACTAGGTGGTGCAGTGTGTGTGTGTGTGTGTTCTTCACTAGGTGGTGCAGTGTGTGTGTGTGTGTGTGTGTGTTCTTCACTAGGTGGTGCAGTGTGTGTGTGTGTGTGTTCTTCACTAGGTGGTGCAGTGTGTGTGTGTGTGTGTGTTCTTCACTAGGTGGTGCAGTGTGTGTGTGTGTGTGTGTGTTCTTCACTAGGTGGTGCAGTGTGTGTGTGTGTGTGTGTTCTTCACTAGGTGGTGCAGTGTGTGTGTGTGTGTTCTTCACTAGGTGGTGCAGTGTGTGTGTGTGTGTGTGTGTTCTTCACTAGGTGGTGCAGTGTGTGTGTGTGTGTGTTCTTCACTAGGTGGTGCAGTGTGTGTGTGTGTGTGTTCTTCACTAGGTGGTGCAGTGTGTGTGTGTGTGTGTGTGTTCTTCACTAGGTGGTGCAGTGTGTGTGTGTGTGTGTGTTCTTCACTAGGTGGTGCAGTGTGTGTGTGTGTGTGTGTTCTTCACTAGGTGGTGCAGTGTGTGTGTGTGTGTGTGTGTTCTTCACTAGGTGGTGCAGTGTGTGTGTGTGTGTGTGTGTTCTTCACTAGGTGGTGCAGTGTGTGTGTGTGTGTGTGTTCTTCACTAGGTGGTGCAGTGTGTGTGTGTGTGTGTGTTCTTCACTAGGTGGTGCAGTGTGTGTGTGTGTGTGTTCTTCACTAGGTGGTGCAGTGTGTGTGTGTGTGTGTGTGTTCTTCACTAGGTGGTGCAGTGTGTGTGTGTGTGTGTTCTTCACTAGGTGGTGCAGTGTGTGTGTGTGTGTGTGTGTTCTTCACTAGGTGGTGCAGTGTGTGTGTGTGTGTGTTCTTCACTAGGTGGTGCAGTGTGTGTGTGTGTGTTCTTCACTAGGTGGTGCAGTGTGTGTGTGTGTGTGTTCTTCACTAGGTGGTGCAGGTGTGTGTGTGTGTGTGTTCTTCACTAGGTGGTGCAGTGTGTGTGTGTGTGTGTTCTTCACTAGGTGGTGCAGTGTGTGTGTGTGTGTGTTCTTCACTAGGTGGTGCAGTGTGTGTGTGTGTGTGTGTGTTCTTCACTAGGTGGTGCAGTGTGTGTGTGTGTGTGTGTTCTTCACTAGGTGGTGCAGTGTGTGTGTGTGTGTGTGTGTTCTTCACTAGGTGGTGCAGTGTGTGTGTGTGTGTGTGTTCTTCACTAGGTGGTGCAGTGTGTGTGTGTGTGTTCTTCACTAGGTGGTGCAGGTGTGTGTGTGTGTGTGTGTTCTTCACTAGGTGGTGCAGTGTGTGTGTGTGTGTGTGTTCTTCACTAGGTGGTGCAGTGTGTGTGTGTGTGTGTTCTTCACTAGGTGGTGCAGTGTGTGTGTGTGTGTGTTCTTCACTAGGTGGTGCAGTGTGTGTGTGTGTGTGTGTGTTCTTCACTAGGTGGTGCAGTGTGTGTGTGTGTGTGTTCTTCACTAGGTGGTGCAGTGTGTGTGTGTGTGTGTGTGTTCTTCACTAGGTGGTGCAGGTGTGTGTGTGTGTGTGTTCTTCACTAGGTGGTGCAGTGTGTGTGTGTGTGTGTGTTCTTCACTAGGTGGTGCAGTGTGTGTGTGTGTGTGTGTTCTTCACTAGGTGGTGCAGTGTGTGTGTGTGTGTGTTCTTCACTAGGTGGTGCAGTGTGTGTGTGTGTGTGTTCTTCACTAGGTGGTGCAGTGTGTGTGTGTGTGTGTTCTTCACTAGGTGGTGCAGTGTGTGTGTGTGTGTGTTCTTCACTAGGTGGTGCAGTGTGTGTGTGTGTGTGTGTGTTCTTCACTAGGTGGTGCAGTGTGTGTGTGTGTGTGTTCTTCACTAGGTGGTGCAGTGTGTGTGTGTGTGTGTTCTTCACTAGGTGGTGCAGTGTGTGTGTGTGTGTGTGTTCTTCACTAGGTGGTGCAGTGTGTGTGTGTGTGTGTTCTTCACTAGGTGGTGCAGTGTGTGTGTGTGTGTGTTCTTCACTAGGTGGTGCAGTGTGTGTGTGTGTGTGTGTTCTTCACTAGGTGGTGCAGTGTGTGTGTGTGTGTGTGTTCTTCACTAGGTGGTGCAGTGTGTGTGTGTGTGTGTGTTCTTCACTAGGTGGTGCAGTGTGTGTGTGTGTGTGTGTTCTTCACTAGGTGGTGCAGGTGTGTGTGTGTGTGTGTTCTTCACTAGGTGGTGCAGTGTGTGTGTGTGTGTGTGTTCTTCACTAGGTGGTGCAGTGTGTGTGTGTGTGTGTGTTCTTCACTAGGTGGTGCAGTGTGTGTGTGTGTGTGTGTTCTTCACTAGGTGGTGCAGTGTGTGTGTGTGTGTGTTCTTCACTAGGTGGTGCAGTGTGTGTGTGTGTGTGTGTTCTTCACTAGGTGGTGCAGTGTGTGTGTGTGTGTGTGTTCTTCACTAGGTGGTGCAGGTGTGTGTGTGTGTGTGTTCTTCACTAGGTGGTGCAGTGTGTGTGTGTGTGTGTGTTCTTCACTAGGTGGTGCAGTGTGTGTGTGTGTGTGTGTGTTCTTCACTAGGTGGTGCAGTGTGTGTGTGTGTGTGTGTTCTTCACTAGGTGGTGCAGTGTGTGTGTGTGTGTGTTCTTCACTAGGTGGTGCAGTGTGTGTGTGTGTGTGTGTTCTTCACTAGGTGGTGCAGTGTGTGTGTGTGTGTGTTCTTCACTAGGTGGTGCAGTGTGTGTGTGTGTGTGTTCTTCACTAGGTGGTGCAGTGTGTGTGTGTGTGTGTGTTCTTCACTAGGTGGTGCAGTGTGTGTGTGTGTGTGTGTGTTCTTCACTAGGTGGTGCAGTGTGTGTGTGTGTGTGTGTTCTTCACTAGGTGGTGCAGTGTGTGTGTGTGTGTGTGTTCTTCACTAGGTGGTGCAGTGTGTGTGTGTGTGTGTTCTTCACTAGGTGGTGCAGTGTGTGTGTGTGTGTGTGTTCTTCACTAGGTGGTGCAGTGTGTGTGTGTGTGTGTTCTTCACTAGGTGGTGCAGTGTGTGTGTGTGTGTGTTCTTCACTAGGTGGTGCAGGTGTGTGTGTGTGTGTGTTCTTCACTAGGTGGTGCAGTGTGTGTGTGTGTGTGTTCTTCACTAGGTGGTGCAGTGTGTGTGTGTGTGTGTGTTCTTCACTAGGTGGTGCAGTGTGTGTGTGTGTGTGTTCTTCACTAGGTGGTGCAGTGTGTGTGTGTGTGTGTGTTCTTCACTAGGTGGTGCAGTGTGTGTGTGTGTGTGTGTTCTTCACTAGGTGGTGCAGTGTGTGTGTGTGTGTGTTCTTCACTAGGTGGTGCAGTGTGTGTGTGTGTGTGTTCTTCACTAGGTGGTGCAGTGTGTGTGTGTGTGTGTTCTTCACTAGGTGGTGCAGTGTGTGTGTGTGTGTGTGTTCTTCACTAGGTGGTGCAGTGTGTGTGTGTGTGTGTTCTTCACTAGGTGGTGCAGTGTGTGTGTGTGTGTGTGTTCTTCACTAGGTGGTGCAGTGTGTGTGTGTGTGTGTTCTTCACTAGGTGGTGCAGTGTGTGTGTGTGTGTGTTCTTCACTAGGTGGTGCAGTGTGTGTGTGTGTGTGTGTTCTTCACTAGGTGGTGCAGTGTGTGTGTGTGTGTGTGTGTTCTTCACTAGGTGGTGCAGTGTGTGTGTGTGTGTGTTCTTCACTAGGTGGTGCAGTGTGTGTGTGTGTGTGTGTTCTTCACTAGGTGGTGCAGTGTGTGTGTGTGTGTGTGTTCTTCACTAGGTGGTGCAGTGTGTGTGTGTGTGTGTTCTTCACTAGGTGGTGCAGTGTGTGTGTGTGTGTGTTCTTCACTAGGTGGTGCAGTGTGTGTGTGTGTGTGTTCTTCACTAGGTGGTGCAGTGTGTGTGTGTGTGTGTGTTCTTCACTAGGTGGTGCAGTGTGTGTGTGTGTGTGTGTTCTTCACTAGGTGGTGCAGTGTGTGTGTGTGTGTGTGTGTTCTTCACTAGGTGGTGCAGTGTGTGTGTGTGTGTGTTCTTCACTAGGTGGTGCAGTGTGTGTGTGTGTGTGTGTTCTTCACTAGGTGGTGCAGTGTGTGTGTGTGTGTGTGTTCTTCACTAGGTGGTGCAGTGTGTGTGTGTGTGTGTGTTCTTCACTAGGTGGTGCAGTGTGTGTGTGTGTGTGTTCTTCACTAGGTGGTGCAGTGTGTGTGTGTGTGTGTGTTCTTCACTAGGTGGTGCAGGTGTGTGTGTGTGTGTTCTTCACTAGGTGGTGCAGTGTGTGTGTGTGTGTGTGTTCTTCACTAGGTGGTGCAGTGTGTGTGTGTGTGTGTGTTCTTCACTAGGTGGTGCAGTGTGTGTGTGTGTGTGTGTGTTCTTCACTAGGTGGTGCAGTGTGTGTGTGTGTGTGTGTGTTCTTCACTAGGTGGTGCAGGTGTGTGTGTGTGTGTGTTCTTCACTAGGTGGTGCAGTGTGTGTGTGTGTGTGTGTTCTTCACTAGGTGGTGCAGTGTGTGTGTGTGTGTGTGTTCTTCACTAGGTGGTGCAGTGTGTGTGTGTGTGTGTGTTCTTCACTAGGTGGTGCAGTGTGTGTGTGTGTGTGTGTTCTTCACTAGGTGGTGCAGTGTGTGTGTGTGTGTGTGTTCTTCACTAGGTGGTGCAGTGTGTGTGTGTGTGTGTTCTTCACTAGGTGGTGCAGTGTGTGTGTGTGTGTGTTCTTCACTAGGTGGTGCAGTGTGTGTGTGTGTGTGTGTGTTCTTCACTAGGTGGTGCAGTGTGTGTGTGTGTGTGTGTTCTTCACTAGGTGGTGCAGTGTGTGTGTGTGTGTGTGTTCTTCACTAGGTGGTGCAGTGTGTGTGTGTGTGTGTGTGTTCTTCACTAGGTGGTGCAGTGTGTGTGTGTGTGTGTTCTTCACTAGGTGGTGCAGTGTGTGTGTGTGTGTGTTCTTCACTAGGTGGTGCAGGTGTGTGTGTGTGTGTGTGTTCTTCACTAGGTGGTGCAGTGTGTGTGTGTGTGTGTGTTCTTCACTAGGTGGTGCAGTGTGTGTGTGTGTGTGTTCTTCACTAGGTGGTGCAGTGTGTGTGTGTGTGTGTTCTTCACTAGGTGGTGCAGTGTGTGTGTGTGTGTGTGTGTTCTTCACTAGGTGGTGCAGTGTGTGTGTGTGTGTGTTTCTTCACTAGGTGGTGCAGTGTGTGTGTGTGTGTGTTCTTCACTAGGTGGTGCAGGTGTGTGTGTGTGTGTGTGTTCTTCACTAGGTGGTGCAGTGTGTGTGTGTGTGTGTTCTTCACTAGGTGGTGCAGGTGTGTGTGTGTGTGTTCTTCACTAGGTGGTGCAGTGTGTGTGTGTGTGTGTGTTCTTCACTAGGTGGTGCAGTGTGTGTGTGTGTGTGTGTTCTTCACTAGGTGGTGCAGTGTGTGTGTGTGTGTGTTCTTCACTAGGTGGTGCAGTGTGTGTGTGTGTGTGTGTGTTCTTCACTAGGTGGTGCAGTGTGTGTGTGTGTGTGTTCTTCACTAGGTGGTGCAGTGTGTGTGTGTGTGTGTTCTTCACTAGGTGGTGCAGTGTGTGTGTGTGTGTGTGTTCTTCACTAGGTGGTGCAGTGTGTGTGTGTGTGTGTGTTCTTCACTAGGTGGTGCAGTGTGTGTGTGTGTGTGTGTTCTTCACTAGGTGGTGCAGTGTGTGTGTGTGTGTGTGTTCTTCACTAGGTGGTGCAGTGTGTGTGTGTGTGTTCTTCACTAGGTGGTGCAGTGTGTGTGTGTGTGTGTGTGTGTTCTTCACTAGGTGGTGCAGTGTGTGTGTGTGTGTGTGTTCTTCACTAGGTGGTGCAGTGTGTGTGTGTGTGTGTCTTCACTAGGTGGTGCAGTGTGTGTGTGTGTGTGTGTTCTTCACTAGGTGGTGCAGTGTGTGTGTGTGTGTGTGTTCTTCACTAGGTGGTGCAGTGTGTGTGTGTGTGTGTGTCTTCACTAGGTGGTGCAGTGTGTGTGTGTGTGTGTTCTTCACTAGGTGGTGCAGGTGTGTGTGTGTGTGTTCTTCACTAGGTGGTGCAGTGTGTGTGTGTGTGTGTTCTTCACTAGGTGGTGCAGGTGTGTGTGTGTGTGTTCTTCACTAGGTGGTGCAGTGTGTGTGTGTGTGTGTGTGTCTTCACTAGGTGGTGCAGTGTGTGTGTGTGTGTGTTCTTCACTAGGTGGTGCAGTGTGTGTGTGTGTGTGTGTTCTTCACTAGGTGGTGCAGTGTGTGTGTGTGTGTGTGTGTTCTTCACTAGGTGGTGCAGGTGTGTGTGTGTGTGTGTGTGTTCTTCACTAGGTGGTGCAGTGTGTGTGTGTGTGTGTTCTTCACTAGGTGGTGCAGTGTGTGTGTGTGTGTGTTCTTCACTAGGTGGTGCAGGTGTGTGTGTGTGTGTTCTTCACTAGGTGGTGCAGTGTGTGTGTGTGTGTGTGTTCTTCACTAGGTGGTGCAGTGTGTGTGTGTGTGTGTGTTCTTCACTAGGTGGTGCAGTGTGTGTGTGTGTGTGTGTGTGTGTGTGTGTGTGTTCTTCACTAGGTGGTGCAGTGTGTGTGTGTGTGTGTGTTCTTCACTAGGTGGTGCAGTGTGTGTGTGTGTGTGTGTTCTTCACTAGGTGGTGCAGTGTGTGTGTGTGTGTGTGTGTTCTTCACTAGGTGGTGCAGTGTGTGTGTGTGTGTGTGTGTTCTTCACTAGGTGGTGCAGTGTGTGTGTGTGTGTGTTCTTCACTAGGTGGTGCAGTGTGTGTGTGTGTGTGTGTTCTTCACTAGGTGGTGCAGTGTGTGTGTGTGTGTGTGTTCTTCACTAGGTGGTGCAGTGTGTGTGTGTGTGTGTTCTTCACTAGGTGGTGCAGTGTGTGTGTGTGTGTGTTCTTCACTAGGTGGTGCAGTGTGTGTGTGTGTGTGTGTGTGTTCTTCACTAGGTGGTGCAGTGTGTGTGTGTGTGTGTTCTTCACTAGGTGGTGCAGTGTGTGTGTGTGTGTGTGTGTTCTTCACTAGGTGGTGCAGTGTGTGTGTGTGTGTGTGTGTTCTTCACTAGGTGGTGCAGTGTGTGTGTGTGTGTGTTCTTCACTAGGTGGTGCAGTGTGTGTGTGTGTGTGTTCTTCACTAGGTGGTGCAGTGTGTGTGTGTGTGTGTGTTCTTCACTAGGTGGTGCAGTGTGTGTGTGTGTGTGTTCTTCACTAGGTGGTGCAGTGTGTGTGTGTGTGTTCTTCACTAGGTGGTGCAGTGTGTGTGTGTGTGTGTTCTTCACTAGGTGGTGCAGTGTGTGTGTGTGTGTGTGTGTTCTTCACTAGGTGGTGCAGTGTGTGTGTGTGTGTGTTTTCTTCACTAGGTGGTGCAGTGTGTGTGTGTGTGTGTTCTTCACTAGGTGGTGCAGTGTGTGTGTGTGTGTGTGTGTTCTTCACTAGGTGGTGCAGTGTGTGTGTGTGTGTTCTTCACTAGGTGGTGCAGTGTGTGTGTGTGTGTGTTCTTCACTAGGTGGTGCAGTGTGTGTGTGTGTGTGTGTGTTCTTCACTAGGTGGTGCAGTGTGTGTGTGTGTGTGTGTTCTTCACTAGGTGGTGCAGTGTGTGTGTGTGTGTGTTCTTCACTAGGTGGTGCAGTGTGTGTGTGTGTGTGTGTGTTC
>NC_138295.1:87455000-87457500 GCF_965601325.2 Salmo salar
CAGAGAAACACACAGAGATACACACAGAGATATATACGGAGATACACACAGAGAAACACACAGAGATATATACAGAGATATATACAGAGATACACACAGAGAAACACACAGAGATATATACAGAGATATATACAGAGATACACACAGATATATATATACAGAGATATATACAGATATTCATACAGAGATACACACAGAGATATATACAGAGATACACAGATATATATATAGAGTGTCACGTCCTGACCAGTAATAGGGGTTATTTGTTATTGTAGTTTGGTCAGGACGTGGCAGAGGGTATTTGTTTTATGTGGTTCGGGGTGGTGGTTTGTTTAGTAGGGTATTTGATTTATGTATTCCGGGGGGTTTTGGGCACTGTTCTATGTTAGTGTATTTCTATGTTCTGTCTAGTCTTTTGTATTTCTATGTTTTGTTAATTGGGGTTGGACTCTCAATTGGAGGCAGGTGTTTTCTAGTTGCCTCTGATTGAGAGTCCTATATATAGGTGTGTGTTTGTTGAGTGCTTTGTGGGAGATTGTTCTGTGTATAGCCTTGTGCCTTACCAGCCTGTGAATAGTCGTTGTGGTTTCTTTGTGTACGTGTTTATTTTGGTTCTCCTTCTTGTCCGATTATAATAAAGAAGATGAGTGCACATTTCCCCGCTGCATTTTGGTCTATATCCGACGACAACCGTTACATAGAGATACACACAGAGATATACACAGAGATATGTACAGAGATACACAGAGATATATACAGAGATACCCAGAGATACACACAGAGATATATATAGAGAAACACAGATACACAGAGATATGTACAGAGATACACAGAGATATATACAGAGATACCCAGAGATACACACAGAGATATATATAGAGATACACACAGAGATATATATAGAGATACACACAGAGATATATATATAGAGATACACACAGAGATATATATAGAGATACACACAGAGATATACACAGAGATATGTACAGAGATACACACAGAGATATATATATAGAGATACACACAGAGATATACACAGAGATATGTACAGAGATACACAGAGATATATACAGAGATACCCAGAGATACACACAGAGATATATATAGAGATACACACAGAGATATATATATAGAGATACACACAGAGATATATATAGAGATACACACAGAGATATACACTAGATATGTACAGAGATATATATATATAGAGATACACACAGAGATATATATAGAGATACACACAGAGATATATATATAGAGATACACACAGAGATACACACAGAGATATATATAGAGATACACACAGAGATATATATATATAGAGATACACACAGAGATATACACAGAGATTTGTACAGAGATACACAGAGATATATACAGAGATACCCAGAGATACACACAGAGATATATATAGAGATACACACAGAGATATACACAGAGATATGTACAGAGATACCCAGAGATACACACAGAGATATATACAGAGAAACACAGATACACAGACATATATACAGAGATATACAGAGATATATACAGAGATATACAGAGATATACAGAGATACACACAGAGATATATATAGAGATACACACAGAGATATATACAGAGATACACAGATATATATACAGAGATACACAGATATATATACAGAGATACACACAGAGATATATACAGAGATACACACAGAGATATATACAGAGATACACAGAGATATGTACAGAGATATATACAGAGATACACACAGAGATACACAGTGAGCCAGGGTGTGTTTGTGTGTGAGAGACAGAGAGCGAGAGAGAGACAGAGAGAGAGAGAGAAAGAGAGAGACAGAGAGAAAGAGAGAGAGACAGGGACAGAGATACAGAGACAGAGAGAGAAAGAGAGAGAGAGAGAGAGAGAGAGAGAACGCTGGGTATGTACATAGTAAATGGTAGGCTTCGAGGGGACTCTTATGGTAGGTACACCTACAGCTCATCTCTTGGCAGTAGTACTGTAGACTACTTTATCACTGACCTCAACCCACATTCTCTCAGAGCGTTCAGTCAGCCCACTGACACCCCTATCAGATCACAGCAAAATTACAGTCTACTTGAACAGAGCAATACTCAAATCATGAAGCATCAAAGCCAAAGGAGCTGAATAATATTAAGAAATGCTATAGACGGAAGGAGAGTAGTGTACTTTAACAGTGAAGGTGTAAACTGTAGAACATCTAAACAGGATATCATTTGACCTCTCAGCTTCCCTATCAAATAAAAAAAATCTATCAGAAAACCTAAGAAAACGAACAACAATGATAAAAGGTTTGATTAAGAATGCAAAAATCTTCCCCAATATTTGGAACCAAGGACTGATCACCCCAATCCACAAAAGTGGAGACAAATCTGACCCCAATAACTTCCGTGAGAAATGGTCAACAACAACCTTGGGAAAATCCTCTGCATTATCATTAACAGCAGACTCAAACATTTCCTCAATGAAAACAATGTACTGAGCAAATGT
>NC_138295.1:87462500-87525000 GCF_965601325.2 Salmo salar
CCACATTATATTGGACGTGCAAATTGACTCGCATAGATGATGAAGGAGCATCATGCTCTCTCCCTCTGTAGAAAGACATTTGACTGCAACCACAGTGTACAAAACACACCCACCCAGGAACCGGGAGGCGGGACAGACAGCAGACTGTCAAATCAGCAGTGTTCCCCTGCCATAGCTCACTTTGTGACTGACAGGTGGCTGTCCTATCAATAGATTGCTAGAAGATGCATATTGTTCATTCTAGCTGAGAGGGCTCGGCTGACTGTTCTTCTGGCTTGTGAATTGTAAATAATGTGCCTAGTTCATTGAAGTGGGAAAAGTAGCCAGCTGAAAATGAGTGTGTAACCAGCTGTATAGCTGACAGCTGGTGCTAGTGGAAAACACTGCTCAGGTCAGGTAAGGACACTCTTTACCTCAAGGTTTGATAGTCCATGAGATAGGCTACTCCAAAGCAAAGACACTGGTCAAGTTAGAGAGAGAGTGTGTGTGTGTGTGTGTGTGTGGTGTGTGTGTGTGTGTGTGTGTGTGTGTGTGTGTGTGTGTGTGTGTGTGTGTGTGTGTGTGTGTGTGTGTGTGTGTGTGTGTGTGTGTGCGTGTGTGTGTACGTACATCCATCTGCACATCAGTCCATGTGTGTGCATATCCGTGCATGTGTGTGTCTGTATGTGTCCATTCGTCCGTCGGTCTAAACTCACCCTTTAGGGTCCAGCAGGTCACGGACCTTCTCGTTGTATATCTCCATGTAGGAGACCTCCACCTTGAAGGAGAGAACCTGGCTGTCCTCCCGGCCGATCCTCTCAAACAGGGAGCAGCACAGCCTGGGGATCAGCCCTGGAGCCTTCTTATTCCCCATCATGGAGAAGGACTTCCCTGACCCTGCAGAGAGGACAGGAAGGGACAGAGACAACAGCATAGCAGAGCCTTTAGCTACACATATAGACTTCAACAGTCCTTTACACAGCGGCTCTACAGACTAGACACCAGAACCTACAGGGAGAGACAGGAAGGGACAACAGCAGAGATTAAACAGCAGAGAATAGAAACTGGTAAATGAAATAATGTTGTTTAGTAAATAAGAGTAGTATAGAGATCATAGAGAGAGGGACCAGCACTTATCTGAACCCACAACAAAGTCTGGAGGGTTTCTACGGCAACTATCTGATGTGCTCACTGCAGGTGTGTTGAAAACATGTCTGTAAATGTGTTTGTTCAGGTATTCTACAGGGAATCTGGCAACTCTTTGGTCCAGAGTCAGACAGTTTAGAACTACAGCAGGGTTTATGTTAGGAAAACGTGACCAGAAAGATTTTTACCGGACCCATATGCATTGGGGGCGACCACCCACGGTGCTCAGAATGACAGAAACCACATGTAGATGATGGTAATGCCTCTTAAGAGAGCTCCGGTAGTGAACCAGCCAATAAAACGTCCTTTTTAAACATTTGCCAAAATGCAATTTGAGGGGAAAACCCCATTCTAAACGGCACACCTGATGAAAGCAGTTCATATGTGACAGAGATTAAAATCACCATTAGAAAAAGGTGAGATCTAAAGATGCAACAACTATGAGTTGCTAATATGACTACGATTATGCCTTTGGCTTCTTGACAACAAAAGAAAGTTGATATAGAGAAATGGTAGTAGACTATGGCACTTATCGTAAGAGTAAGGGTGTTAACCCCAGTGGTAGTAGAGAAATGGCATACGAGGAAGTATTTCAAAGGCGGCGTGTCCAATAGCTTCCCCTAAAGTAAATTGAAATACATTTGTCAGAATTCTATAATTACTCCTGTCTATAGAGAAAGAAAGAAAATGATTTAAAATACTTCACCAGAGAGCATGACTTCGACACAGAGGAATCGAGGATCATAACCTTCTTTTAAAAAATTACTGTGGATTGTTTCAAATCACAAGCTTGTACAGTGCCTTCAGAAATGTTGTTATGTTGCAGCATGAATTTAAAATTGATTACATTTTGATTGTGTGTCACTGGCCTACACACAATACCTCATAATGTCAAAGTGGAATTATGTTTTTAGAAATGTTAACAAATTAATACAACATTTAAATCTGAACTGTCTTGAGTCAATAAATATTCAACCCCTTTGTTATGGCAACCCTAAATAAATTCAGGAGTAATGAGCCAATTGGAAGCTGGGGATGATTAGGTGACTGTGATGGTATGAGGGCCAGATTGGGAATTTAGCCAGGACACCAGGGTTAACACCCCTACTCTAACAATAAGTGCCATGGGATCTTTAGTGACCACAGAGAGTCAGGACACCTGTTTAACATCCCACCCGAAAGACAGCACATGTCCCCAATCACTGCACTGGGATATTATTTTAGACCAGAGGAAAGAGTGACTCCTACTGGCCCTCCAATACCACTTCCAGCAGCATCTGGTCTACCATCCAGGGACCCTGCTTAGCATCAGAGGCAAGCCAGCAGTGGGATGCAGGGTGGTATGCTGCTGGCCACAGGTGTCCTTCCTAACTCAGCCGCCGGAGAGGAAGGAAAGCGCTCAGGGATTACCCCATGAGGCCAATGGTGACTTTAAAACAGTTATAGAGTTTAATGGCTGAATACAAAGCGTAATGGCAAATCCAATACAACACATCACAGAGTACCACCACATATTTTCAAGCATGGTGGTGGCTGCATCATGTTATGGGTATGCTTGTCATTGGCAAGGTGCTAGGGAGTTTTTTAGGATAAAAATAAATGGAATAGAGCTAAGCACAGGCATAATCCTAGAGGGAAACCTGGTTCAGTCTGCTTTCCAACAGACACTGGGAGACAAATTTACCTTTCAGCAGGACAATAACGTAAAACATAAGGCAAATCTACACTGGAGTTGTTACCAAGACAACATGGAATGTTCCTGAGTGGCCTAGTTACAGTTTTGACTTAAATCGGCTTGAAAATCTATGGCAAGACTTGAAAATAGCTGTCTAGCAGTGATCAACAACCGACTTGACAGAGCTTGAAGAATTTGATAATGTCACGTCCTGACCAGTATAAGGGGTTATTGGTTATTGTAGTTTGGTCAGGACGTGGCAGGGGGTATTTGTTTTATGTGGTTCGGGGTTTAATGGGATATGTATTTATGTAAGAGGAGTGTTTGATTTATGTGTTCCGGGGTTTTTGGGTAATGTTCTTGTTTTGTATTTCCATGGTTTTCTATGTTGTGTATTTCTTTGTGTTGGCCTGGTATGGCTCTCAATCAGGAACAGCTGTACATCGTTGTTGCTGATTGAGAGTCATACTTAGGTAGCCCTGTTTCACCTGTCCCTTTGTGGGAAGTTGTGGTTGCATAGCTGTGTGTTTTAGCCTGCAATCCTGTTCGTTCGATCGTTTTCTTGTTTTGTTTGTTTGTGTTCAATAAAAGTCATTATGAGCACTCAACCGCTGCGCCTTGGTCCACTACGTACGACGACCGTTACAGATAAAGAATAATGTGCAAATATTGTACAATCCAGGTATGAAAAGCTCTTAGAGACTTACCCAGAAAGACTCACTGCTGTAATCACTGCCAAAGCTTATTCTAACATGTATTGACTCAGGGGTGTGAATACGTATGTAAATTAGATATTTTTGTATTTCATTTTCAATAAATGTGTCTGTTTTTTGCAAATGATAATCGTTCCTCACAGTATTTGAACAATCTTTCCAACAATCTCCCCCTCCACAATCACCAAGCCTCGGTGTGAAAGACCAAAATATCATTATCCGATGATCCCATATATCCAGTAGAAACATCCTAAAATACTTTTCCCTTGTGCAAAAACAGCTGTCTGTTCTGAGCTCACTGGTGCAGGGCCCGGAATAGGCTAGTTGATACAACGTTGTAAGTTCGCTAGCAACAGCTTTCAGCCAGACCCAGTAGATTGATTTGATACAAAGTTGTACTTCACTAGCTACAGTATAGCTCAAGTCAAGACAGATAAAAAGGGAGGCAGACAGGCTGAGTAGAGATTTTCATCAAGATATTTTCTACTTATTTGTCGGCTTGATGTATTTTTACTTAGTTGACAATGGAAGTTCTAGGCCTACTGCTGCATTGGCCTGGGCGATCTCTGAGTTCCATGTTCTCATTTCTTTAGCTGCCAGTTGATTACGGTGAATCAATGTGTCCATATGGCAGAGGCTTGTGCTCTCACATTGGTTGAATTTTAACTTTTAGATTTAATGTGTATAAATTGAAGTCTTATTATGTTTAACCATGTGACAACGATTTTGCTAAACTAAAACGTTATTATTGAAATGAAACTGTTCCACGAAAAATGTGCATATGAAACTCATTACTGGCCTGCAGATTGGTAGAAATGGTAGGACAATTTGGAATCTTCTCCAAACATGAAACTCATTACTGGCCTGCAGATTGGTAGAAATGGTAGGACAATTTGGAATCTTCTCCAAACATGAAACTCATTACTGGCCCCCAGATTGGTAGAAATGGTAGGACAATTTGGAATCTTCTCCAAACATGAAACTCATTACTGGCCCCCAGATTGGTAGAAATGGTAGGACAATTTGGAATCTTCTCCAAACATGAAACTCATTACTGGCCCCCAGATTGGTAGAAATGGTAGGACAATTTGGAATCTTCTCCAAACATGAAACTCATTACTGGCCCCCAGATTGGTAGAAATGGTAGGACAATTTGGAATCTTCTCCAAACATGAAACTCAGGCGCCGCCTATGTCGTCTTTATAAACTAATTGCCTCCAGGTTTCTGTGGTCTGGTTTGACCTACACACTCTTAGAAAAAAGGGTTCCAAAAGTGTTCTTGGGCTATCCCTATAGGAGAACCCTTTTTGGCTCCAGGTAGAACCTTTTTTGTTTCATGGTCAACCCCTATTGGTTCCATGTAGAACCCTCTATGCAAAGGTTTATACATGGAACCCAAAAGGGTTCTGCCTGGAACCAAATATAGTTATCCTATGGGGACAGCCAAAGAACCCTTTTAGGTTCTACATAGCACCTTTTTTTTCTAAGACTGTATGCTAATTTGAAGCAAGTTAAGACAAGCCTCATAATACGAAGTAAAACATTCAGGTTTCAAAGAATGAAAGTGATGGGTGGTGCGTGTGATAGTTGTATAGATAAAGAAGATGCATGACAACTAACCAAAAATACACACGCTAATTTAATTACACTAAATTATGCAAATTAACATATAAACCGAGAGGCATGACAGTCAAATGTTTTTACAATGCATTCAGAAAGTATTCAGACCCCTTCCCCTTTCCAACTTTTGTTATGTTACAGCCTTATTCTAAAATGGATTAAATGGTTTTTTCCCCCTCATCAATCTACACACAATACCCCATAATAACAAAGCAAAAACAGGTTTATAGACATTTCTGCAAATGTATTAAAGATAAAAACTGAAATATTACATTTACATAAGTATTCAGACCCTTTACTCAGTACTTTGTTGAAGCACCTTTGGCAGCGATTACAGCCTCGAGTCTTCTTGGGTATGACGCTACAAGCCTGGCACACCTGTATTTGGGGAGTTTCTCCCATTCTTCTCTGCAGATCCTCTCAAGCTCTGTCAGGTAAGATGGGGAGTGTCGCTGCACAGCTATTTTCAGGTCTCTCCAGAGATGTTAGATCGGTTTCAAGTCCGGGCTCTGGCTGGGCCACTCAAGGACATTCAGAGACCTGTTCCAAAGCCATTCCTGCGTTGTCTCGGCTGAATGCTTAGGGTCATTGTCCTGTTGGAAGGTGAACCTTCGCCCCAGTCTGAGGTCATGAGCGCTCTGGAGCAGGTTTTCATCAAGGATCTCTCTGTACTTTGCGCCGATCATCTTTCCTTCGATCCTGACTAGTCTCCCAGTCCCTGCTAAAGGACTCTAATAGTCTGAGAGTCCTTTAGGTGCCTTTTGGAAAACTTCAAACGGGCTGTCATGTGCCTTTTGGCCACTCTACCTGCAGTAAGAATTGAATCAGTCATGAGCTCTGTCAGAGTGACCATCGGGTTCTTGGTCACCTCCCTGACCAAGGCCCTTCTCCCCCGATTGCTCAGTTTGGCTGGGCGTCTAGTTCTAGGAGTCTTGGTGGTACCAAACTTCCATTTAAGAATGATGGAGGCCACTGTGTTCTTGGGGGATCTTCAATGCTGCAGACATTTTTTGGTATCCTTCCCCAGATCTGTGCCTCGACACAATCCTGTCTCGGAGGTCTACGGACAATTCCTTTGACCTCATGGCTTGGTTTCTCCTCTGACATGCACTGTCAACTGTGGGACCTTATATAGACAGGTGTGTGCCTTTCCAAATCATGTCCAATCAATAGAATTTACCACAGGTGGACTCAAATCAAGTTGTAAAAACATCTCAAGGATGATCAATAGCAACAGGATGCACCTGAGCTCAATTTCAAGTCTGAATACTTATGTAAATAAGGTATTTCAGTTTTTTATCTGTAATAAACGTGCAAAATTGTCTTAAAACCTGTTTTCGCTTTGTCATTATTGTATTGTGTGTAGATTCATGAGGAAAATGTTTCATTTAATCCATTTTAGAATAAGGCTGTAACGTAACAAAATGTGTAAAAAGTCAAGATGTCTGAATACTTTCTGAATGCACTGAACATCGACTGGTATTTCCATCAATTAATAAAAAAGCATTATTTTGCAATGCGATTGTTTTTTCTCCCGGTCAATTTGGCCGGCAACTATTTTATTTATCCGCTTTTCATTTTTTTTCATCGGCCAAAAGCCGTCAATTACTGGCTAACTGAAACCCTGCATGTATAAAACATAACTCTTCCCTCAAATACACCAGCACTACTAAATGAATGTGGATTTATAGAAGACAACAAATCAAACACATTTCTAAGTATCCATACATGTATACATGTCTCTTTTCAGAATGTGTATGATAGCCCTATGATAGCAGGGAAGATACAGACTATCCCATATTATCTGTGATCTCCAAAGCCTTTGTTTCCAAGGTGTGTCACTCCGCTCCAGGTTGTTCTTCAGGACAGGAAGTGAGGATCAAGGATCTAATCCTTAGTGTTGGGGAGGAAGGATACGGGGCTGAGCGATTCGCCAGCTTGAGTTAGCGTGATCAGAAACACTGAAGCTTCCTGTTCTTGTTGTGCCTCTGCAGGGCCACGCAGGGATACATAAAGTGCGTCTCAAATGCCACCCTATTCACTATATAGTGCACTACTTTTGACCAGAGTCCTATGGATATCCCTATGTGCCCTGGTCAAAAGTAGTGCCCTATATAGGTGGCATTTGGGACGCAGGTGTGCTGTATCTGCAGGGCCAGGGAAGAGGGATACAGACGTATGTTGTCTCCTCTCCACCCCTAGCATGGAACGACATAAGCAGATGATGATGCCTGCAGAGCTACTTAAGGCTGTTCTGAACACAGCCCTGTTTTAACATATTTCCTACTGACCTGCATCATAATAATTCAGTATAAACAGTCTTACTTCATAAGTCTTACTTCATAGGCCTTACTTCATAGGTCTTACTGTACTCACTAGACTGGTGTATTCGTGGTGTGTACTCACTAGACGGGTGTATTCATGGTGTGTATTCACTGGACTGGTGTATTCGTGGTGTGTACTCACTAGACTGGTGTATTCATGGTGTGTACTCACTAGACTGGTATATTCATGGTGTGTACTCACTAGACTGGTGTATTCATGGTGTGTACTCACTAGACTGGTGTATTCATGGTGTGTACTCACTAGACTGGTATATTCATGGTGTGTACTCACTAGACTGGTGTATTCATGGTGTGTACTCACTAGACTGGTATATTCATGGTGTGTACTCACTAGACTGGTGTATTCATGGTGTGTACTCACTAGACTGGTATATTCATGGTGTGTACTCACTAGACTGGTGTATTCATGGTGTGTACTCACTAGACTGGTGTATTCATGGTGTGTACTCACTAGACGTTCTCAGTTACCTGTTTGTCCATAGGCGAAAATGCAGGCATTGTATCCTTGAAAGGCGTTTTCCAGTATTCCCTCACCAAGGCACTGGAACACCACCTCTTGACCTTCAAAACAAACAACAGTCACCATGGAGACCAGAAGGATAAAAAAACATGCAGAATAAACATACAGAGCAACCATTAAACCATAAACAGTCCTTTATAATGTGCCAAATAAACAGTCTCACTGTGTAGAGAGAGAGAGAGACAGACAGACAGACAGAGAGAGAGAGAGAGAGGGAGATAGATAGATAGATAGATAGATAGAGAGATAGACAGACAGACAGACAGACAGACAGACAGACAGACAGACAGACAGACAGACAGAGAGAGAGAGAGAGAGAGAGAGAGAGAGAGAGAGAGAGACAGAGAGAGAGAGAGAGAGAGGGAGATAGATAGATAGATAGATAGATAGATAGATAGATAGATAGATAGATAGATAGATAGAGAGAGAGAGACAGACAGACAGACAGACAGACAGACAGACAGACAGACAGACAGACAGACAGACAGACAGACAGACAGACAGACAGACAGACAGACAGACAGACAGACAGACAGAGAGAGAGAGGGACAGAGACAGAGAGAGAGAGAGAGAGAGGGACAGAGAGACAGAGAGATAGATAGAGAGAGAGAACTGTCATGCTCCTCCTGATAAATGAAGCAGCTGTTTAGTAGCTAAATAAAGCTGTGGCCCTTCAGGCAACCCTCCACTGAACAGATTGTCCTGCTGTCGCTTAAGATGAAGCACACGCACTGAACACACACACACACACACACACACACACACACACACACACACACACACACACACACACACACACACACACACACACACACACACACACACACCACACACACACACACACACACTGAAGAACACACATCCCCAAAATTGTAAATAGTTAGTGCCACTAACATGTTTAGCTAGTTAGTGCCACTAATGTTTAGCTAGTTAGTGCCACTAATGTTTAGCTAGTTAGTGGCACTAACATGTTTAGCTAGTTAGTGCCACTAATGTTTAGCTAGTTAGTGGCACTAACATGTTTAGCTAGTTAGTGGCACTAATGTTTAGCTAGTTAGTGCCACTAATGTTTAGCTAGTTAGTGCCACTAATGTTTAGCTAGTTAGTGACACTAATATTTAGCTAGTTAGTGCCACTAACATGTTTAGCTAGTTAGTGCCACTAATGTTTAGCTAGTTAATGACACTAATGTTTAGCTAGTTAGTGCCACTAATGTTTAGCTAGTTAGTGCCACTAACATGTTTAGCTAGTTAGTGCCACTAACATGTCTAGCTAGGTAATGACACTAATGTTTAGCTAGTTAGTGCCACTAATGTTTAGCTAGTTAATGACACTAATGTTTAGCTAGTTAGTGCCACTAACATGTTTATCTAGTTAGTGACACTAACATGTTTAGCTAGTTAATGACACTAACATGTTCATCTAGTTAGTGACACTAACATGTTTAGCTAGTTAATTACACTAACATGTTTAGCTAGTTAGTGCCACTAATGTTTAGCTAGTTAGTGACACTAACATGTTTAGCTAGTTAATGACAGTAATGTTTAGCTAGTTAGTGCCACTAATGTTTAGCTAGTTTAGCTAGTTAGTGCCACTAACATGTTTAGCTAGTTAGTGACACTAACATGTTTAGCTAGTTAGTGACACTAACATGTTTAGCTAGTTAATTACACTAACATGTTTAGCTAGTTAGTGCCACTAATGTTTAGCTAGTTAGTGACACTAACATGTTTAGCTAGTTAATGACAGTAATGTTTAGCTAGTTAGTGCCACTAATGTTTAGCTAGTTTAGCTAGTTAGTGCCACTAACATGTTTTCTGTGTCAGTAGCAAGAAATAATTCCCCCTCACTATCTCCCTCTGTCTCTCCTTACATAAATAAATACACAACCATCTTTTTCTCAGTCCCATAAACCTTTCTATTCAGATGCAAATCAGCTTGTAAAAACATACTTTGCATTATGTAAAACCAGGACTTCCCTGTACTGTAGGTTTTTCCTTCTCTCTCTCCCTCCTCACCCTCTCTCCCTCCTCACCCTCTCTCTCTCCCTCCCTCCTCACCCTCTCTCCCTCCTCACCCTCTCTCTCCCTTCTCACCCCCTCTCTCTCCCTCCTCACTCTCTCTTGCTCCCTCCTCACCCTCTCTCGCTCCCTCCTCACCCTCTCTCTCTCCCTTCTCACCCCCCCTCTCTCCCTCCTCACCCTCTCTCCCTCCTCACCCTCTCTCCCTCCTCACCCTCTCTCCCTCCTCACCCTCTCTCTCTCCCTTCTCACCCCCCCTCTCTCCCTCCTCACCCTCTCTCCCTCCTCACCCTCTCTCTCTCCCTTCTCACCCCCCCTCTCTCCCTCCTCACCCTCTCTCCCTCCTCACCCCCTCTCTCTCCCTCCTCACTCTCTCTTGCTCCCTCCTCACCCTCTCTCGCTCCCTCCTCACCCTCTCTCCCTCCTCACCCTCTCTCCCTCCTCACCCTCTCTCTCTCCCTTCTCACCCCCTCTCTCTCCCTCCTCACCCTCTCTCCCTCCTCACCCTCTCTCCCTCCTCACCCTCTCTCTCTCCCTTCTCACCCCCTCTCTCTCCCTCCTCACCCTCTCTCCCTCCTCACCCCCTCTCTCTCCCTCCTCACTCTCTCTTGCTCCCTCCTCACCCTCTCTCGCTCCCTCCTCACCCTCTCTCCCTCCTCACCCTCTCTCTCCCTTCTCACCCCCTCTCTCTCCCTCCTCACTCTCTCTTGCTCCCTCCTCACCCTCTCTCGCTCCCTCCTCACCCTCTCTCCCTCCTCACCCTCTCTCTCCCTTCTCACCCCCTCTCTCTCCCTCCTCACCCTCTCTCGCTCCCTCCTCACCCTCTCTCCCTCCTCACCCTCTCTCTCCCTTCTCACCCCCTCTCTCTCCCTCCTCACTCTCTCTTGCTCCCTCCTCACCCTCTCTCTCCCTTCTCACCCCCTCTCTCTCCCTCCTCACCCTCTCTCCCTCCTCACCCCCTCTCTCTCCCTCCTCACTCTCTCTTGCTCCCTCCTCACCCTCTCTCGCTCCCTCCTCACCCTCTCTCTCCCTCACCCTCTCTTTTTCTCTACCTCTCTCTTTCCTGTTTTCCAAGACTCAGCTCACCTGGCAGGCTTTAAATAGTGATGAGATGAGATAGCTGTGTTTAGTGTTCTTTAGTGATGATAGAGAGATTATCTCTGTCAACCTCAACAGTCAGTGGTTGCATCCCAAATGGCACCCTATTCCCTATACAGTGCACTTCTTTTGACCAGCGCCAATAGGGGTCACTATATAAGGATTAGGGTGCCATTTGGGGTGCATAGTAGCTGTGTGAATCTGAACAGAACAGTCAGCTAAGCCTGAGCCTGTTGTCTGGGACTTACCAGCATACTTGGGCATGTTGGACTCATCCATGGACCAGAAACAGTGGTCAAAGGCAAACACCTGTGAGAGAGGACAAAGAATGATCAACACACACACACACACACACACACACACACACACACACACACACACACACACACACACACACACACACACACACACACACACACACCACACACACACACACACACACACAGTAAGCTCCTGTCTGAGCATGTTGTAGTGTATCTACCTAAAGGAGGTAGTGGACCACTATGGCAGACACACACCAAGAGACACTATGACAGACTTAGTGGACTGTTTCAAGACAACCTATAACACATCAGATGTCTGTTGTCTGTGAGAGAGAGAGAGAGAGAGAGAGAGAGAGAGAGAGAGAGAGAGAGAGAGAGAGAGAGAGAGAGAGAGAGAGAGAGGGAGAGAGAGAGAGGGTGAGGAGGAAGAGAGGGCGAGGAGGGAGAGATGAGAGAGGGGAGAGAGATGAGAGAGGGGAGAGACAGAGAGAGAGGAGAGAGCGAGAGAGGGGAGAGAGAGAGAGAGAGCGTGAGAGACAGAGTCAGAGGGGAGAGAGAGAGAGAGACAGAGGGAGAGAGCGCAAGAGAGAGAGAGAGCGAGAGACAGGGAGGGAGGGAGGGAGGGAGGGAGGGAGGGAGGGAGGGAGGGAGGGAGGGAGGGAGGGAGGGAGGGAGAGGAAACCCTGATGAATGTTGTTGACTGAGGTAATGCTAGTTGCCGTGACGGGGCCTCAGCAGACCAGGGACTGCATCCCAAATGGCATCCTATTCCCTATGGGCCCTCTGTTCAAAAGTGGTGCAGTGTACAGGGAATAGGGTGCCAGCCCAGATCCACTGTAGGGCAGCTATGCTCCAGGCTCCATGCTGGCCTGCTCTGTTTGGCAGACAGACAGTGGTAGTTGGATGTTGGAGTTAAATGAATTCATAAATCAGGGTCACGGCTCCACAGTAGACATTCCAGCTCCCAGTGACCCGTCTCCACGGCAACCCGGCTGGAGTCATTCCTGGAGGTGCAGGCTGTGTGTATATTACAGACAGTGGGTGAACTGTTTGTGTGTGTGTGTGTGTGTGTGTGTGTGTGTGTGTGTGTGTGTGTGTGCCTGAGAGAGAGCCACCTGTGTTTGCTCACAGCTGTAAGTGGATGAATGGATGGCATAGAAATTATACTCTCTGGTCTAGACCCTCTCTAGTCTAGACCCTCTCTCTAGTCTAGACCTTCTCTCTAGTCTAGACCCTCTCTCTAGTCTAGACCTTCTCTCTAGTCTAGACCCTCTCTACTCTAGACCCTCTCTCTAGTCTAGACCCTCTCTACTCTAGACCATCTCTCTAGTCTAGACCCGCTCTCTAGTCTAGACCCTCTAGTCTAGACCCTCTCTAGTCTAGACCCTCTAGTCTAGACCCTCTCTAGTCTAGACCCTTTAGTCTATAGATCCTCTCTCTAGTTTAGACCCTCTATAGTCTAGATCCTCTCTAGTCTAGAACCTCTCTAGTCTAGGCCCTCTCTCTAGTCTAGACCGTCTCTCTAGTCTAGACCCTCTGTAGTCTAGACCCTCTGTAGTCTAGACCTTCTCTCCAGTCTAGACCCTCTCTAGCCTAGATCCTCTCTCTAGTCTAAACCCGCTCTCTAGTCTAGACCCGCTCTCTAGTCTAGACCCTTTCTCTAGTCTAGACCCTTTCTCTAGTCTAGACCCTCTAGTCTAGACCCTCTAGTCTAGACCCTCTAGTCTATAGATCCTCTCTCTAGTCTAGATCCTCTCTCTAGTCTAGACCCTCTCTAGTCTAGGCCCTCTCTCTAGTCTAGACCCTCTCTCTAGTCTAGACCCACTCTCTAGTATAGACCATCTCTAGTCTAGACCCTCTCTACTCTAGACCCTCTCTCTAGTCTAGACCCTCTCTAGTCTAGACCCTCTCTCGTCTAGGCTCTCTCTCTAGTCTAGACCCTCTCACTAGTCTAGACCCTCTCTCTAGTCTAGATCCTCTCTCTAGTCTAGACCCTCTCTAGTCTAGGCCCTCTCTTTAGTCTAGACCCTCTCTCTAGTCTAGACCCACTCTCTAGTCTAGACCATCTCTAGTCTAGACCCTCTCTACTCTAGACCCTCTCTCTAGTCTAGACCCTCTCTAGTCTAGACCCTCTCTCTAGTCTAGACCCTCTCTCTAGTCTAGATCCTCTCTCTAGTCTAGACCATCTCTAGTCTAGACCCTCTCTCTAGTCTAGACCCTCTCTAGTATAGACTGTCTCTCTAGTCTAGACCCCCTCTAGTCTAGACCATATCTCTAGTCTAGACCCCCTTTCTAATCTAGACCCCTTCTCTAGTCTAGACCCTCGCTAGTATAGACCCTCTCTCTGGTCTAGACCCTCTCTCTAGTCTAGACCCTCTCTAGTATAGACCCTATCTTTAGTCTAGACCCTCTCTAGTCTAGACCCTCTCTAGTATAGACCCTCTCTCTAGTCTAGACCCTCTCTAGTCCAGACCCTCTCTAGTCTAGACCCTCTTTAGTCTAGACCCTCTCTAGTCCGGACCCCCTCTCTAGTCTAGACCTCCTCTAGTCTAGACCCTCTCTAGTCTAGACCCTCTCTCTATTCTAGACCCTCTCTAGACCATCTCTCTAGTCTAGACCCTCTCTAGTCTAGACCCCCTCTCTAGTCTAGACCCTCTCTCTATTCTAGACCCTCTCTAGACCATCTCTCTAGTCTAGACCCTCTCTAGTCTAGACCCTCTCTAGTCTAGACCCCCTCTCTAGTCTAGACCCTCTTTCTATTCTAGACCCTCTCTCTAGTCTAGACCCTCTCTAGTCTAGACCCCCTCTCTAGTCTAGACCCCCTCTCTGGTCTAGACCCTCTCTAGTATAGACCCTATCTTTAGTCTAGACCCTCTCTAGTCTAGACCTTCTCTAGTATAGACCCTCTCTAAAGTCTAGACCCTCTCTAGTCTAGACCCTCTTTCTAGTCCAGACCCTCTCTAGTCTAGACCCTCTTTAGTCTAGACCCTCTCTAGTCCGGACCCCCTCTCTAGTCTAGACCTCCTCTAGTCTAGACCCTCTCTAGTCTAGACCCCCTCTCTAGTCTAGACCCTCTCTCTATTCTAGACCCTCTCTAGACCATCTCTCTAGTCTAGACCCTCTCTAGTCTAGACCCCCTCTCTAGTCTAGACCCTCTCTCTATTCTAGATCCTCTCTAGACCATCTCTCTAGTCTAGACCCTCTCTAGTCTAGACCCCCTCTCTAGTCTAGTACCTCTCTCTATTCTAGACCCTCTCTCTAGTCTAGACCCTCTCTAGTCTAGACCCCCTCTCTAGTCTAGACCACCTCTCTGGTCTAGACCCTCTCTAGTCTAGACCCTCTCTAGTCTAGACCCCCTCTCTAGTCTAGACCCTCTCTAGACCATCTCCCTAGTCTAGACCCCCTCTCTAGTCTAGACCCTCTCTAGTCTAGACCCCCTCTCTAGTCTAGACCCTCTCTAGTCTAGACCCTCTCTAGTCTAGACCCTCTCTCTAGTCTAGACCCTCTCTAGACCATCTCTCTAGTCTACACCCCCTCTCTAGTCTAGACCTCCTCTAGTCTAGACCCTCTCTAGTCTAGACCCCCTCTCTAGTCTAGACCCTCTCTCTATTCTAGACCCTCTCTAGACAATCTCTCTAGTCTAGACCCTCTCTAGTCTAGACCCTCTCTAGTCTAGACCCTCTCTCTATTCTAGACCCTCTCTAGACCATCTCTCTAGTCTAGACCCTCTCTAGTCTAGACCCTCTCTAGTCTAGACCCCCTCTCTAGTCTAGACCCTCTTTCTATTCTAGACCCTCTCTCTAGTCTAGACCCTCTCTAGTCTAGACCCCCTCTCTAGTCTAGACCCCCTCTCTGGTCTAGACCCTCTCTAGTATAGACCCTATCTTTAGTCTAGACCCTCTCTAGTCTAGACCCTCTCTAGTATAGACCCTCTCTCTAGTCTAGACCCTCTCTAGTCTAGACACTCTTTCTAGTCCAGACCCTCTCTAGTCTAGACCCTCTTTAGTCTAGACCCTCTCTAGTCCGGACCCCCTCTCTAGTCTAGACCTCCTCTAGTCTAGACCCTCTCTAGTCTAGACCCCCTCTCTAGTCTAGACCCTCTCTCTATTCTAGACCCTCTCTAGACCATCTCTCTAGTCTAGACCCCCTCTCTAGTCTAGACCCTCTCTAGTCTAGACCCTCTCTAGTCTAGACCCCCTCTCTACTCTAGACCCTCTCTAGTCTAGACCCTCTCTAGTCTAGACCCCCTCTCTAGTCTAGACCCTCTCTCTATTCTAGACCCTCTCTCTAGTCTAGACCCCCTCTCTAGTCTAGACCCTCTCTAGTCTAGACCCTCTCTAGTCTAGACCCCCTCTCTAGTCTAGACCCTCTCTAGTCTAGACCCTCTCTCTATTCTAGACCCTCTCTAGACCATCTCTCTAGTCTAGACCCTCTCTAGTCTAGACCCTCTCTAGTCTAGACCCCCTCTCTAGTCTAGACCCTCTCTCGTCTTGCCTCGTGCTGCAGACTCCCACACTACTAGACTCTCCTAGAATTAGAGGGATTCAACTGACTCAAATAGTTCAGGGGCTGTACAGTAGGTATCTAGTGTCTCAGAGTGCTGATTTAGGATCAGTTCTGCCTTTTAGATCATAATATGATGGACAGGGGACCTGATCCTAGATCAGCACTCCTACTATGAGACGTTTAGTATACAGACCAATATATTTTTATTGAATGTTTTTATTCTGATCCTTTATTTTTTATTACATTGTTTTACTTATTTTTTCTTAAAACTGCATTGTTGGTTAAGGGCTTGAAAGTAAACATTTCTGGCTAGGCTGCTGCTGGCCCTCACTCACTGGCTGGGCTGCTGCTGGCCCTCACTCACTGGCTGGGCTGCTGCTGGCCCTCACTCACTGGCTGGGCTGCTGCTGGCCCTCACTCACTGGCTGGGCTGGGCTGCTGCTGGCCCTCACTCACTGGCTGGGCTGGGCTGCTGCTGGCCCTCACTCACTGGCTGGGCTGGGCTGCTGCTGGCCCTCACACACTGGCTGGGCTGCTGCTGACCCTCAGTCACTGGCTGGGCTGGGCTGCTGCTGGCCCTCACTCACTGGCTGGGCTGGGCTGCTGGCCCTCACTCACTGGCTGGGCTGGGCTGCTGCTGGCCCTCACTCACTGGCTGGGCTGCTGCTGGCCCTCACTCACTGGCTGGGCTGGGCTGCTGCTGGCCCTCACTCACTGGCTGGGCTGCTGCTGGCCCTCACTCACTGGCTGGGCTGCTGCTGGCCCTCACTCACTGGCTAGGCTGCTGCTGGCCCTCACTCACTGGCTGGGCTGCTGCTGGCCCTCACTCACTGGCTGGGCTGCTGCTGGCCCTCACTCACTGGCTGGGCTGCTGCTGGCCCTCACTCACTGGCTGGGCTGCTGCTGGCCCTCACTCACTGGCTGGGCTGACAAAACTGTTGTGGGACCCAAATGGCACCCAATTCCTTATATAGTGCCTCTATGGGCCCACGTCAAAAGTAGTGCACTAAATAGGGAATAGGGTGCCATTTGGGAAGCAACCCTGGTATCCCTCCATAAATGTCTGAGTCAGTATGATTGAGCTCCTTTTCTAATCCTAATAGAGGCCACGACAGGCCAGGGAGAGAGGGAGGCACTGTTGTACTGTCAGCATAGTCACGTCTGGGGACGGACACTGAAGGGAGCTGATAGAGAGAGCTCCTCTATAGTCACGGCTGGGGACGGACACTGAAGGGGTCTGATAGAGAGAGCTCCTCTCTAGTCACGGCTGGGGACGGACACTGAAGGGGTCTGATAGAGAGAGCTCCTCTATAGTCACGGCTGGGGACGGACACTGAAGGGGTCTGATAGAGAGAGCTCCTCTATAGTCACGGCTGGGGACGGACACTGAAGGGGTCTGATAGAGAGAGCTCCTCTATAGTCACGGCTGGGGACGGACACTGAAGGGGTCTGATAGAGAGAGCTCCTCTATAGTCACGGCTGGGGACGGACACTGAAGGGGTCTGATAGAGAGAGCTCCTCTATAGTCACGGCTGGGGACGGACACTGAAGGGGTCTGATAGAGAGAGCTCCTCTATAGTCACGGCTGGGGACGGACACTGAAGGGGTCTGATAGAGAGAGCTCCTCAGGAGACAGCAGAGCAGCAGAGTGGGTTAGGCTGCTGGGGAGTTTAGGAACTAACTACCTTAACACGTCTGAACAACCAGATGGCACCCTATTCCCTATTTAATGCATACTTTTGAGCAGAACACTACGGGCCATGGTCAAAAATAGTGCACTCTATTTTTTAATTCACCATTATTTTACCAGGTAGGCTAGTTGAGAACAAGTTCTCATTTACAACTGTGACCTGGCCAAGATAAAGCAAAGCAGTGTGACACATACAACAACACAGAGTTACACACGGAGTAAACAATAAACAAGCCAATAACACAATAAACAAGTCAATGACATAGTAGAAAAAAAGAAAGTCTATATACAGTGTGTGCAAAAGGCATGAGGAGGTAGGCAACAAATAGGCCATAGGAGCGAATAATTACAATTTAGCAGATTAACACTGGAGTGATAAATGAGCATATGATGATGTGCAAGTAGAGATACTGGTGTGCAAAAGAGCAGAAAAGTAAATAAAATAAAAACAGTATGGGGATGAGGTAGGTAGATTGGTGGGCAATTTACAGATGGGCTATGTACAGCTGCAGCAATCGGTTAGCAGCTCAGGTAGCTGATGTTTAAAGTTAGAGAGGGAAATAAAAGTCTCCAACTTCAGCGATTTTTGCAATTCGTTCCAGTCATTGGCAGCAGAGAACTGGAAGGAAAGGCGGCCAAAGGAGGTGTTGACTTTGGGGATGACCAGTGAGATATACCTGCTGGAGCGCGTGCTACGGGTGGGTGTTGTTATCGTGACCAGTGCGCAGAGATAAGGCGGAGCTTTACCTAGCATAGTCTTATAGATGACCTGGAGCCAGTGGGTCTGGCGACGAATATGTAGCGAGGGCCAGCCGACTAGAGCATACAGGTCACAGTGGTGGGTGGTATAAGGTGATTTGGAAACAAAATGGATGGCACTGTGATAGACTGCATCCAGTTTGCTGAGTAGAGTATTGGAAGCAATTTTGTAGATGACATCGCCGAAGTCGAGGATCGGTAGGATATTCAGTTTTACTAGGGTAAGTTTGGCGACGTGAGTGAAGGAGGCTTTGTTACGGTATAGGAAGCAGATTCTAGATTTGATTTTGGATTGGAGATGTTTAATATGAGTCTGGAAGGAGAGTTTACAGTCTAACCAGACACCTAGGTATTTGTAGTTGTCCACAAATTCTAGGTCGGAACCGTCCAGAGAAGTGATGCTAGTCGGGCGGGCAGGTGCGGGCAGCGAACGGTTGAAAAGCATGCATTTGGTTTTACTAGCATTTAACAGCAGTTGGAGGCCACGGAAGGAGAGTTGTATGGTATTGAAACTCATTTGGAGGTTTGTTAGCACAGTGTCCAAGGAAGGGCCAGAAGTATACAGAATGGTGTCGTCTGCGTAGAGGTGGATCTAGGGAATACGGTGCCATTTGGGACTCTGTCCAGGGCTTAGACACCTGCTCTATGAATTCATATGGGTTAGACCTGCTCTATGATGTCATATGGGTTAGACCTGCTCTATGATGTCATATGGGTTAGACCTGCTCTGTGAAGTCATATGGGTTAGACACCTGCTCTATGAAGTCATATGGGTTAGACCTGCTCTATGAAGTCGTATGGGTTAGACCTGCTCTATGAAGTCATATTGGTTAGACCTGCTCTATGAAGTCGTATGGGTTAGACCTGCTCTATGAAGTCATATGGGTAAGACCTGCTCTATGAAGTCATATGGGTTAGACCTGCTCTATGAAGTCATATGGGTTAGACCTGCTCTATGAAGTCATATGGGTTAGACCTGCTCTATGATATCATATGGGCTAGACCTGCTCTATGAAGTCATATGGGTTTGACCTGCTCTATGAAGTCATATGGGTTAGACCTGCTCTATGAAGTCATATGGGTTAGAACTGCTCTATGAAGTCATATGGGTTAGACCTGCTCTATGAAGTCATATGGGTTAGACCTGCTCTATGAAGTCATATGGGTTAGACCTGCTCTATGATGTCATATGGGTTAGACCTGCTCTATGATGTCATATGGGTTAGACCTGCTCTATGAAGTCATATGGGTTAGACACCTGCTCTATGAAGTCATATGGGTTAGACCTGCTCTATGAAGTCATATGGGTTAGACCTGCTCTATGATATCATATGGGTTAGATCTGCTCTATGAAGTCAAATGGGTTTGACCTGCTCTATGAAGTCATATGGGTTAGACCTGCTCTATGAAGTCATATGGGTTAGACCTGCTCTGTGAAGTCATATGGGTTAGACACCTGCTCTATGAAGTCATATGGGTTAGACCTGCTCTATGAAGTCGTATGGGTTAGACCTGCTCTATGAAGTCATATTGGTTAGACCTGCTCTATGAAGTCGTATGGGTTAGACCTGCTCTATGAAGTCATATGGGTAAGACCTGCTCTATGAAGTCATATGGGTTAGACCTGCTCTATGAAGTCATATGGGTTAGACCTGCTCTATGAAGTCATATGGGTTAGACCTGCTCTATGATATCATATGGGCTAGACCTGCTCTATGAAGTCATATGGGTTTGACCTGCTCTATGAAGTCATATGGGTTAGACCTGCTCTATGAAGTCATATGGGTTAGAACTGCTCTATGAAGTCATATGGGTTAGACCTGCTCTATGAAGTCATATGGGTTAGACCTGCTCTATGAAGTCATATGGGTTAGACACCTGCTCTATGAAGTCATATGGGTTAGACCTGCTCTATGAAGTCGTATGGGTTAGACCTGCTTTATGAAGTCGTATGTGTTAGACCTGCTCTATGAAGTCATATTGGTTAGACCTGCTCTATGAAGTCATATTGGTTAGACCTGCTCTATGAAGTCGTATGGGTTAGACCTGCTCTATGAAGTCCTATGGGTTAGACCTGCTCTATGAAGTCATATGGGTTAGACCTGCTCTATGAAGTCATATGGGTTAGACCTGCTCTATGAAGTCATATGGGTTAGACCTGCTCCATGAAGTCATATGGGTTAGACCTGCTCTATGAAGTCGTATGGGTTAGACCTGCTCTATGAAGTCATATGGGTTAGACCTGCTCTATGAAGTCATATGGGTTAGACCTGCTCTATGAAGTCATATGGGTTAGACCTGCTCTATGAAGTCATATGGGTTAGACCAAACAACCAAATGATTTCTGATTACACAATAACTGACCACTCCATCCATTAACAATGATTCAATCAAAGTAATTCAGTGATAAAATCATTGATTTGATTGTTTACTGGCATTTAGACAGGTTTAAAAAGTCTGAGATTTGAAAACAGAGCAGCATACACCATACAACATCATACTACATCATACACCATCATACATCACACAACATTCAACATCATACACCATCATACAACATCAGACATCATACACCATCACACACCATTCATCATACATCATACACCATCATACAACAACATACATCAAAAAACCATTCATCATACAACATCATACACCATTCATCACACAACATTCAACATCATACACCATCATACATCACACAACATACACCATCATACATCACACAACATACATCATTCATCATACACCATTCATCATACATCATAATACACAATCATACACCATTCATCACACAACATTCAACATCATACACCATACACCATCATACAACATCATACACCATCATACACAATTCATCACACAACATTCAACATCATACACCATCATACATCACACAACATACACCATCATACATCACACAACATACACCATCATACATCACACAACATACACCGTCATACACCATCATTCAACATCACACAACATCATACATCATCATACACCATCATACAACATTATACATCATAAACATCATAAACCATTCATCACACAACATTCATCATACAACATCATATATCATACACCATCATACATCACACAACATACAACAACATTCAACATCATACATCATACACCATTCATCATACATCAGCATACATCATACACCATCATACACCATCATACAACATACATCATACACCATCATACATCATACATCATACAACATACATCATACATCATACAACATCATACAACATCAGACAACATCATACAACATCATACAACATGCATCACACACCATTCATCATACAACATCACACAACATACATCACACACCATTCATCATACATCATACAACATCATACAACATGCATCATACATCATAACACATCATACATCATACACCATCATACACCATTCATCACATAACATTCAACATCATACATCATACACCATCATACAACATCATATATCATACACCATTCATCAAACAACATTCAACATCATACATCATATACCATCATACATCACACAACATTCAACAACATTCAACATCATACACCATCATACAACATCATACACCATCATACACAATTCATCACACAACATTCAACATCATACACCATCATACATCACACAACATACACCGTCATACACCATCATTCAACATCACACAACATCATACATCATACACCATCATACAACATTATACATCATACACCATCATACACCATCATAAACCATTCATCACACAACATTCATCATACAACATCATATATCATACACCATCATACACCATCATACACAATTCATCACACAACATTCAACATCATACACCATCACACAACATTCATCATACAACATCATATATCATATACCATCATACATAACACAACATACAACAACATTCAACATCATACATCATACACCATTCATCATACATCAGCATACATCATACACCATCATACACCATCATACAACATACATCATACACCATCATACATCATACAACATACATCATACAACATCATACAACATCATACAACATACAACATCATACAACATGCATCATACACCATTTATCATACAACATCATACAACATCATACAACATGCATCACACACCATTCATCATACAACATCACACAACATACATCACACACCATTCATCATACATCACCATACAACATGCATCATACACCATTCATCATACATCATCACACATCATACATCATACACCATCATACACCATTCATCACACAACATTCAACATCATACATCATACACCATCATACAACATCATACACCATCATACAACATCATACAACATGCATCATACACCATTAATCATACATCATCACACATCATACATCATACACCATCATACACCATTCATCAAACAACATTCAACATCATACATCATATACCATCATACATCACACAACATACAACAACATTCAACATCATACACCATTCATCATACACCATCATACATCATACATGATCATACAACATACACCATCATACATCATCATACGTCATACAACATACATCATACAACATCATACATCATACAACATACATCATACAACATCATACAACATGTATCATATAGCATTCATCATACATCATACAACATACAAAAACATACAACATCATACAACATGCATCATACACCATTCATCATACAACATCATACAACATACACCATTCATCATACAACATCATACATGCATCATACACCATTCATCATACATCATACAACATGCATCATACACCATTCATCATACATCATACAACATCATACAACATCATACAACATGCATCATACACCATTCATCATACATCATACAACATCATACAACATCATACAACATGCATCATACACCATTCATCATACAACATACATCATACACCATTCATCATACATCATACAACATCGTACACCATTCATCATACAACATCATACATCATACAACATACACCATTCATCATACAACATCATACAACATACATCATTCAACATCATACAACATCATACATCATACACCATTCATCATACAACATCATACAACATCATACAACATTATACATCATACAACATACATCATACACCATTCATCATACAACATCATACAACATACAACATGCATCATACACCATTCATCATACAACATCATACATCATCCACCATCATACACCATTCATCATACAGCATACAACATCATACAACATCATACACCATTCATCATACAACATCATACATGCATCATACACCATTCATCATACATCATACAACATCATACAACATGCATCATACACCATTCATCATACAACATCATACAACATACATCATACAACATGCATCATACACCATTCATCATACAACATCATACAACATACATCATACACCATCATCATAAAACATCATACAACATCATACAACATACAACATCACACAACATGCATCATACACCATTCATCATACATCATACAACATGCATCATACACCATTCATCATACATCTTACAACATACATCATACACCATTCATCATACATCATACAACATCATACAACATGCATCATACACCATTCATCATACAACATCATACAACATACAACATCATACAACATGCATCATACACCATTCATCATACATCATACAACATACACCATTCATCATACAACATCATACACCATTCATCATACATCATACAACAGGTTGGACTGTGAGTACTGAGTGTGGCCTCTATTTATCCCCAGCAGACAGACAGACAGACAGACAGACAAACAGACAGACAGACAGACAGACAGACAGACAGACAGACAGACAGACAGACAGACAGACAGAGTTTGAGGGGAAACTAATTTGAAGTTGTATTCAGGACTTAGCAGACCAGGCAGTCATTTCTGCTAGAGTGCCTGGCTAAAGCTCAGAGGACAGATATGAATTAGCACGGCGAGACACGGGCCCACGACTGAACCCACAACCCATCCCAGAATGTGTTCAACTCTGCTCCTGAACGCCTTTCAACTAGTCCCCATCCAGCAGAGAGTGTGGGGACGGGGGAAGGGAGGTGGTGAGGGGGAGTTGCACTCCAACAATGCAGCTTTGAATACACACACACACACACACACACACACACACACACACACACACACACACACACACACACACACACACACACACACACACACACACACACACACACACACACTGGGCCAGTGTTCCTGCTCATTCCTCCCTCTCATTGTGGATCTCTTTGTGGATGTTGAGCAGATTTTAGAGAGCTGACCCGTTCACACAGACGTCTATCTGGCTCCCCGCCGCTGACCAACCAAACCCCTGACAACCCAGTCGTCACACACACTAGGGCTGGACGATACAGCAAATTCATTACAATGTATGTTCTTGTGCAATATTTCAAATGCCTGTATATTTATTTATCTTTATGAGCGTTTATGTCCACTTGTTCTCATGCTGTCTTTTTGGTCTCGTCTCCTTCGCTCCTTCTGTGCTGTGCACCTTCCCATTTACACCAGAGATCTGTATATAATGGCGAGATCCACGTCTCCGCCCTAACAATGGGAGTCGTTGTCCCAAAGGCGGGAAGGCAAGCGACAATTTTAGGTTAAAAATAAACCCATTGAAATGCATTTGGGTTTATTTTGGACAGATTTTAGCGAGAGTAAAACCTCTCGCCTCGCATATTCCTCTCTGTTTACACACCTGCAATCCTGTACCTTAGACAGATTAACTACATGTCATCCTGTACCTTAGACAGATTAACTACATGTCATCCTGTACCTTAGACAGATTAACTACATGTCATACTGTACCTTAGACAGATTAACTACATGTCATACTGTACCTTAGACAGATTAACTACATGTCATCCTGTACCTTAGACAGATTATCTACATGTCATACTGTACCTTAGACAGATTAACTACATGTCATACTGTACCTTAGACAGATTAACTACATGTCATCTTGTACCTTAGACAGATTAACTACATGTCATCCTGTACCTTAGACAGATTAACTACATGTCATACTGTACCTTAGACAGATTAACTACATGTCATCCTGTACCTTAGACAGATTAACTACATGTCATCCTGTACCTTAGACAGATTAACTACATGTCATCCTGTACCTTAGATTAACTACATGTCATACTGTACCTTAGACAGATTAACTACATGTCATCCTGTACCTTAGACAGATTAACTACATGTCATACTGTACCTTAGACAGATTAACTACATGTCATCCTGTACCTTAGACAGATTAACTACATGTCATACTGTACCTTAGACAGATTAACTACATGTCATCCTGTACCTTAGACAGATTAACTACATGTCATCCTGTACCTTAGACAGATTAACTACATGTCATCCTGTACCTTAGACAGATTAACTACATGTCATACTGTACCTTAGACAGATTAACTACATGTCGTACCCTACCTTAGACAGATTAACTACATGTCATACTGTACCTTAGACAGATTAACTACATGTCATACTGTACCTTAGATTAACTACATGTCGTACCCTACCTTAGACAGATTAACTACATGTCATACTGTACTTTAGACAGATTAACTACATGTCATACTGTACCTTAGACAGATCAACTACATGCCATACTGTACCTTAGACAGATTAACTACATGTCGTACCCTACCTTAGACAGATTAACTACATGTCATACTGTACTTTAGACAGATTAACTACATGTCATACTGTACCTTAGACAGATTAACTGCATGTCATACTGTACCTTAGACAGATTAACTACATGTCATACTGTACCTTAGACAGATTAACTACATGTCATACTGTACCTTAGATTAACTACATGTCGTACCCTACCTTAGACAGATTAACTACATGTCATCCTGTACCTTAGACAGATTAACTACATGTCATACTGTACCTTAGACAGATTAACTACATGTCGTACCCTACCTTAGACAGATTAACTACATGTCATACTGTACCTTAGACAGATTAACTACATGTCATACTGTACTTTAGACAGATTAACTACATGTCATACTGTACCTTAGACAGATTAACTGCATGTCATACTGTACCTTAGACAGATTAACTACATGTCATACTGTACCTTAGACAGATTAACTACATGTCATACTGTACCTTAGACAGATCAACTACATGTCATACTGTACCTTAGACAGATTAACTACATGTCAACTACATGTCATCCTGTACCTTGGACAGATTAACTACATGTCATACTGTACCTTAGATAGATTAACTACATGTCATACTGTACCTTAGACAGATTAACTACATGTCATACTGTACCTTAGACAGATTAACTACATGTCATACTGTACCTTAGACAGATTAACTACATGTCATCCTGTACCTTAGACAGATTAACTACATGTCATACTGTACCTTAGATAGATTAACTACATGTCATACTGTACCTTAGACAGATTAACTACATGTCATACTGTACCTTAGACAGATTAACTACATGTCAAACTGTACCTTAGACAGATTAACTACATGTCATACTGTACCTTAGACAGATTAACTACATGTCATCCTGTACCTTAGACAGATTAACTACATGTCATCCTGTACCTTAGACAGATTAACTACATGTCATACTGTACCTTAGATTAACTACATGTCATACTGTACCTTAGACAGATTAACTACATGTCATACTGTACTTTAGACAGATTAACTACATGTCATACTGTACCTTAGATTAACTACATGTCATACTGTACCTTAGACAGATTAACTACATGTCATCCTGTACCTTAGACAGATTAACTACATGTCATACTGTACCTTAGACAGATTAACTACATGTCATCCTGTACCTTAGACAGATTAACTACATGTCATCCTGTACCTTAGACAGATTAACTACATGTCATACTGTACCTTAGACAGATTAACTACATGTCATCCTGTACCTTAGACAGATTAACTACATGTCATCCTGTACCTTAGACAGATTAACTACATGTCATCCTGTACCTTAGACAGATTAACTACATGTCATCCTGTACCTTAGACAGATTAACTACATGTCATACTGTACCTTAGATAGATTAACTACATGTCATACTGTACCTTAGACAGATTAACTACATGTCATACTGTACCTTAGACAGATTAACTACATGTCAAACTGTACCTTAGACAGATTAACTACATGTCATACTGTACCTTAGACAGATTAACTACATGTCATCCTGTACCTTAGACAGATTAACTACATGTCATCCTGTACCTTAGACAGATTAACTACATGTCATACTGTACCTTAGATTAACTACATGTCATACTGTACCTTAGACAGATTAACTACATGTCATACTGTACTTTAGACAGATTAACTACATGTCATACTGTACCTTAGATTAACTACATGTCATACTGTACCTTAGACAGATTAACTACATGTCATCCTGTACCTTAGACAGATTAACTACATGTCATACTGTACCTTAGACAGATTAACTACATGTCATCCTGTACCTTAGACAGATTAACTACATGTCATCCTGTACCTTAGACAGATTAACTACATGTCATACTGTACCTTAGACAGATTAACTACATGTCATCCTGTACCTTAGACAGATTAACTACATGTCATCCTGTACCTTAGACAGATTAACTACATGTCATCCTGTACCTTAGACAGATTAACTACATGTCATACTGTACCTTAGACAGATTAACTACATGGAATACTGTACCTTAGACAGATTAACTACATGTCATACTGTACCTTAGACAGATTAACTACATGTCATACCGTACCTTAGACAGATTAACTACATGTCATACTGTACCTTAGACAGATTAACTACATGTCATACTGTACTTTAGACAGATTAACTACATGTCATACTGTACCTTAGACAGATTAACTACATGTCATACTGTACTTTAGACAGATTAACTACATGTCATAATGTAACTTAGATTAACTACATGTCATACTGTACCTTAGATTAACTACATGTCATACTGTACCTTAGACAGATTAACTACATGTCATACTGTACCTTAGACAGATTAACTACATGTCATCCTGTACCTTAGACAGATTAACTACATGTCATACTGTACCTTAGACAGATTAACTACATGTCATACTGTACTTTAGACAGATTAACTACATGTCATACTGTACCTTAGACAGATTAACTACATGGAATACTGTACCTTAGACAGATTAACTACATGTCATACTGTACCTTAGACAGATTAACTACATGTCATACCGTACCTTAGACAGATTAACTACATGTCATACTGTACCTTAGACAGATTAACTACATGTCATACTGTACTTTAGACAGATTAACTACATGTCATACTGTACCTTAGACAGATTAACTACATGTCATAATGTACCTTAGATTAACTACATGTCATACTGTACCTTAGATTAACTACATGTCATACTGTACCTTAGACAGATTAACTACATGTCATCCTGTACCTTAGACAGATTAACTACATGTCATACTGTACCTTAGACAGATTAACTACATGTCATACTGTACTTTAGACAGATTAACTACATGTCATACTGTACTTTAGACAGATTAACTACATGTCATACTGTACCTGACTAAAATGTAAAATGTAAATGTACCTTAGACAGATTAACTGCATGTCATACTGTACCTTAGACAGATTAACTACATGTCATCCTGTACCTTAGACAGATTAACTACATGTCATCCTGTACCTTAGACAGATTAACTACATGTCATCCTGTACCTTAGACAGATTAACTAAATGTCATCCTGTACTTTAGACAGATTAACAACATGTCATACTGTACCTTAGACAGATTAACTACATGTCATCCTGTACCTTAGACAGATTAACTACATGTCATACTGTACCTTAGACAGATTAACTACATGTCATACTGTACCTTAGACAGATTAACTACATGTCATACTGTACCTTAGACAGATTAACTACATGTCATCCTGTACCTTAGACAGAAAACTACATGTCATACTGTACTTTAGACAGATTAACTACATGTCATACTGTACCTTAGATTATCTACATGTCATACTGTACCTTAGACAGATTAACTGCATGTCATACTGTACCTTAGACAGATTAACTACATGTCATACTGTACCTTAGACAGATTAACTACATGTCATCCTGTACCTTAGACAGATTAACTACATGTCATACTGTACCTTAGACAGATTAACTACATGTCATACTGTACCTTGGGTTGTTTCCTGGAGGTAGAGAGGCAGATGGAACCATGATGAACAGATTCAGGATGGGAGGACGGAGGAGAGAGAGAAAACCCAGGGGTCCATCAACAACACCATCATAGAGAGAGAGAGAGAGAGAGAGAGAGAGAGAGAGAAACGGGGGGAGAGATAGAGAAAGAGAGAGGTACCATGGTTAGCATTAAAACAATTGAACAGACTGTTAAATGTTACCTCTATCTATGTTACCTCTCTCTATCTATGTTACCTCTCTCTATGTTACCTCTCTCTAACTATGTTACCTCTCTCTATCTATGTTACCTCTCTCTATCTATGTTACCTCTATCTATGTTACCTCTCTCTAACTATGTTACCTCTCTCTATCTATGTTACCTCTCTCTATCTATGTTACCTCTCTCTATCTATGTTACCTCTCTCTATGTTACCTCTCTCTATCTATGTTACCTCTCTCTAACTATGTTACCTCTCTCTATGTTACCTCTCTCTAACTATGTTACCTCTCTCTATCTATGTTACCTCTCTCTATGTTACCTCTCTCTAACTATGTTAACTCTATCTATGTTACCTCTCTCTATGTTACCTCTCTCTAACTATGTTACCTCTCTCTAACTATGTTACCTCTCTCTAACTATGTTACCTCTCTCTAACTATGTTACCTCTATCTATGTTACCTCTCTCTAACTATGTTACCTCTCTCTATCTATGTTACCTCTATCTATGTTACCTCTCTCTATCTATGTTACCTCTCTCTATCTATGTTACCTCTCTCTAACTATGTTACCTCTCTCTAACTATGTTACCTCTCTCTAACTATGTTACCTCTCTCTAACTATGTTTCTCTCTCTATCTATGTTACCTCTCTCTAACTATGTTACCTCTAACTATGTTACCTCTCTCTATCTATGTTACCTCTATCTATGTTACCTCTCTCTATCTATGTTACCTCTCTCTATCTATGTTACCTCTAACTATGTTACCTCTCTCTAACTATGTTACCTCTCTCTAACTATGTTACCTCTCTCTAACTATGTTTCTCTCTCTATCTATGTTACCTCTCTCTAACTATGTTACCTCTCTCTAACTATGTTACCTCTCTCTAACTATGTTACCTCTCTCTATCTATGTTACCTCTCTCTATCTATGTTACCTCTCTCTAACTATGTTACCTCTCTCTATCTATGTTACCTCTCTCTAACTATGTTACCTCTCTCTATCTATGTTACCTCTCTCTAACTATGTTACCTCTCTCTATCTATGTTACCTCTCTCTAACTATGTTACCTCTCTCTAACTATGTTACCTCTCTCTAACTATGTTACCTCTCTCTAACTATGTTACCTCTCTCTATCTATGTTACCTCTATCTATGTTACCTCTCTCTAACTATGTTACCTCTATCTATGTTACCTCTCTCTCTATGTTACCTCTCTCTAACTATGTTACCTCTCTCTAAATATGTTACCTCTGTCTATCTATGTTATCTCTCTCTAACTATGTTACCTCTCTCTAACAATGTTACCTCTCTCTAACTATGTTACCTCTATCTATGTTACCTCTCTCTATCTATGTTACCTCTCTCTATCTATGTTACCTCTCTCTATGTTACCTCTCTCTAACTATGTTACCTCTATCTATGTTACCTCTCTCTAACTATGTTACCTCTCTCTATCTATGTTACCTCTATCTATGTTACCTCTCTCTATCTATGTTACCTCTCTCTATCTATGTTACCTCTCTCTATCTATGTTACCTCTCTCTAACTATGTTACCTCTCTCTAACTATGTTACCTCTCTCTAACTATGTTACCTCTCTCTATCTATGTTACCTCTCTCTAACTATGTTACCTCTCTCTAACTATGTTACCTCTCTCTAACTATGTTACCTCTCTCTATCTATCTATGTTACCTCTCTCTAACTATGTTACCTCTCTCTATCTATGTTACCTCTATCTATGTTACCTCTCTCTAACTATGTTACCTCTAACTATGTTACCTCTCTCTATCTATGTTACCTCTCTCTAACTATGTTACCTCTATCTATGTTACCTCTCTCTAACTATGTTACCTCTAACTATGTTACCTCTCTATATCTATGTTACCTCTCTCTAACTATGTTACCTCTCTCTAACTATGTTACCTCTATCTATGTTACCTCTCTCTAACTATGTTACCTCTCTCTATCTATGTTACCTCTATCTATGTTACCTCTCTCTATCTATGTTACCTCTCTCTATCTATGTTACCTCTCTCTATCTATGTTACCTCTCTCTAACTATGTTACCTCTCTCTAACTATGTTACCTCTCTCTAACTATGTTACCTCTCTCTAACTATGTTACCTCTCTCTATCTATGTTACCTCTCTCTAACTATGTTACCTCTCTCTAACTATGTTACCTCTCTCTAACTATGTTACCTCTCTCTATCTATCTATGTTACCTCTCTCTAACTATGTTACCTCTCTCTATCTATGTTACCTCTATCTATGTTACCTCTCTCTAACTATGTTACCTCTAACTATGTTACCTCTCTCTATCTATGTTACCTCTCTCTAACTATGTTACCTCTATCTATGTTACCTCTCTCTAACTATGTTACCTCTAACTATGTTACCTCTCTATATCTATGTTACCTCTCTCTAACTATGTTACCTCTCTCTAACTATGTTACCTCTCTCTAACTATGTTACCTCTCTCTAACTATGTTACCTCTCTCTATCTATGTTACCTCTCTCTAACTATGTTACCTCTCTCTAACTATGTTACCTCTCTCTATCTATCTATGTTACCTCTCTCTAACTATGTTACCTCTCTCTATCTATGTTACCTCTCTCTCTCTATGTTACCTGTCTCTAACTATGTTACCTCTCTCTAACTATGTTACCTCTCTCTAACTATGTTACCTCTCTCTAACTATGTTACCTCTCTCTAACTATGTTACCTCTCTCTAACTATGTTACCTCTATCTATGTTACCTCTCTCTAACTATGTAACCTCTCTCTAACTATGTTACCTCTCTCTAACTATGTTACCTCTCTCTATGTTACCTCTCTCTAACTATGTTACCTCTCTCTAACTATGTTACCTCTCTCTAACTATGTTACCTCTCTCTAACTATGTTACCTCTATCTATGTTACCTCTCTCTAACTATGTTACCTCTCTCTATCTATGTTACCTCTCTCTAACTATGTTACCTCTCTCTATGTTACCTCTCTCTATCTATGTTACCTCTCTCTATCTATGTTACCTCTATCTATGTTACCTCTCTCTATCTATGTTACCTCTCTCTATCTATGTTACCTCTAACTATGTTACCTCTCTCTAACTATGTTACCTCTCTCTAACTATGTTACCTCTCTCTATCTATGTTACCTCTCTCTATCTATGTTACCTCTCTCTAACTATGTTACCTCTCTCTATCTATGTTACCTCTCTCTAACTATGTTACCTCTCTCTATCTATGTTACCTCTCTCTATCTATCTATGTTACCTCTCTCTAACTATGTAACCTCTCTCTAACTATGTTACCTCTATCTATGTTACCTCTCTCTAACTATGTTACCTCTCTCTAACTATGTTACCTCTATCTATGTTACCTCTCTCTAACTATGTTACCTCTCTCTAACTATGTTACCTCTCTCTAACTATGTTACCTCTCTAACTATGTTACCTCTCTCTAACTATGTTACCTCTATCTATGTTACCTCTCTCTAACTATGTTACCTCTCTCTATCTATGTTACCTCTCTCTATCTATGTTACCTCTAACTATGTTACCTCTCTCTAACTATGTAACCTCTCTCTATCTATGTTACCTCTCTCTATCTATGTTACCTCTCTCTAACTATGTTACCTCTCTCTATCTATGTTACCTCTATCTATGTTACCTCTCTAACTATGTTACCTCTCTCTAACTATGTTACCTCTATCTATGTTACCTCTCTCTAACTATGTTACCTCTCTCTATCTATGTTACCTCTCTCTATCTATGTTACCTCTAACTATGTTACCTCTCTCTAACTATGTTACCTCTAACTATGTTACCTCTCTATATCTATGTTACCTCTCTCTAACTATGTTACCTCTCTCTAACTATGTTACCTCTCTCTAACTATGTTACCTCTCTCTAACTATGTTAGCTCTCTCTAACTATGTTACCTCTCTCTAACTATGTTACCTCTATCTATGTTACCTCTCTCTATCTATGTTACCTCTCTCTATCTATGTTACCTCTCTCTATGTTACCTCTCTCTAACTATGTTACCTCTAACTATGTTACCTCTCTATATCTATGTTATCTCTCTCTAACTATGTTACCTCTCTCTAACTATGTTACCTCTCTCTAACTATGTTACCTCTCTCTATCTATGTTACCTCTAACTATGTTACCTCTCTCTATCTATGTTACCTCTATCTATGTTACCTCTCTCTATCTATGTTACCTCTCTCTAACTATGTTACCTCTCTCTATCTATGTTACCTCTCTCTAACTATGTTACCTCTCTCTAACTATGTAACCTCTCTCTAACTATGTTACCTCTCTCTATCTATGTTACCTCTCTCTAACTATGTTACCTCTCTCTAACTATGTTACCTCTCTCTAACTATGTTACCTCTCTCTAACTATGTTACCTCTCTCTATCTATGTTACCTCTATCTATGTTACCTCTCTCTAACTATGTTACCTCTATCTATGTTACCTCTCTCTCTATGTTACCTCTCTCTAACTATGTTACCTCTATCTATGTTACCTCTCTCTAACTATGTTACCTCTCTCTATCTATGTTACCTCTAACTATGTTACCTCTCTCTAACTATGTTACCTCTCTCTAACTATGTTACCTCTCTCTATCTATGTTACCTCTCTCTATCTATGTTACCTCTCTCTAACTATGTTACCTCTCTCTATCTATGTTACCTCTCTCTAACTATGTTACCTCTCTCTATCTATGTTACCTCTCTCTATCTATCTATGTTACCTCTCTCTAACTATGTAACCTCTCTCTAACTATGTTACCTCTCTCTAACTATGTTACCTCTCTCTAACTATGTTACCTCTATCTATGTTACCTCTCTCTAACTATGTTACCTCTCTCTAACTATGTTACCTCTATCTATGTTACCTCTCTCTAACTATGTTACCTCTCTCTAACTATGTTACCTCTCTCTAACTATGTTACCTCTCTAACTATGTTACCTCTCTCTAACTATGTTACCTCTATCTATGTTATCTCTCTCTAACTATGTTACCTCTCTCTATCTATGTTACCTCTCTCTATCTATGTTACCTCTAACTATGTTACCTCTAACTATGTAACCTCTCTCTATCTATGTTACCTCTCTCTATCTATGTTACCTCTCTCTAACTATGTTACCTCTCTCTATCTATGTTACCTCTATCTATGTTACCTCTCTAACTATGTTACCTCTCTCTAACTATGTTACCTCTCTCTATCTATGTTACCTCTAACTATGTTACCTCTCTCTATCTATGTTACCTCTCTCTATCTATGTTACCTCTCTCTAACTATGTTACCTCTAACTATGTTACCTCTCTATATCTATGTTACCTCTCTCTAACTATGTTACCTCTCTCTAACTATGTTACCTCTCTCTAACTATGTTACCTCTCTCTAACTATGTTAGCTCTCTCTAACTATGTTACCTCTCTCTAACTATGTTACCTCTATCTATGTTACCTCTCTCTATCTATGTTACCTCTCTCTATCTATGTTACCTCTCTCTATGTTACCTCTCTCTAACTATGTTACCTCTAACTATGTTACCTCTCTATATCTATGTTACCTCTCTCTAACTATGTTACCTCTCTCTAACTATGTTACCTCTCTCTAACTATGTTACCTCTCTCTATCTATGTTACCTCTAACTATGTTACCTCTCTCTATCTATGTTACCTCTATCTATGTTACCTCTCTCTATCTATGTTACCTCTCTCTAACTATGTTACCTCTCTCTATCTATGTTACCTCTCTCTAACTATGTTACCTCTCTCTAACTATGTAACCTCTCTCTAACTATGTTACCTCTCTCTATCTATGTTACCTCTCTCTAACTATGTTACCTCTCTCTAACTATGTTACCTCTCTCTAACTATGTTACCTCTCTCTAACTATGTTACCTCTCTCTATCTATGTTACCTCTATTTATGTTACCTCTCTCTAACTATGTTACCTCTATCTATGTTACCTCTCTCTCTATGTTACCTCTCTCTAACTATGTTACCTCTATCTATGTTACCTCTCTCTAACTATGTTACCTCTCTCTATCTATGTTACCTCTCTCTATCTATGTTACCTCTAACTATGTTACCTCTCTCTAACTATGTAACCTCTCTCTATCTATGTTACCTCTCTCTATCTATGTTACCTCTCTCTAACTATGTTACCTCTCTCTATCTATGTTACCTCTATCTATGTTACCTCTCTAACTATGTTACCTCTCTCTAACTATGTTACCTCTATCTATGTTACCTCTCTCTAACTATGTTACCTCTCTCTAACTATGTTACCTCTCTCTATCTATGTTACCTCTCTCTAACTATGTTACCTCTCTCTATCTATGTTACCTCTCTCTATGTTACCTCTCTCTAACTATGTTACCTCTATCTATGTTACCTCTCTCTAACTATGTTCTCTCTCTCTATCTATGTTACCTCTATCTATGTTACCTCTCTCTATCTATGTTACCTCTCTCTATCTATGTTACCTCTCTCTATCTATGTTACCTCTCTCTAACTATGTTACCTCTCTCTAACTATGTTACCTCTCTCTATCTATGTTACCTCTCTCTAACTATGTTACCTCTCTCTAACTATGTTACCTCTCTCTATCTATCTATGTTACCTCTCTCTAACTATGTTACCTCTCTCTATCTATGTTACCTCTATCTATGTTACCTCTCTCTAACTATGTTACCTCGAACTATGTTACCTCTCTCTATCTATGTTACCTCTCTCTAACTATGTTACCTCTATCTATGTTACCTCTCTCTAACTATGTTACCTCTAACTATGTTACCTCTCTATATCTATGTTACCTCTCTCTAACTATGTTACCGCTCTCTAACTATGTTACCTCTCTCTAACTATGTTACCTCTCTCTAACTATGTTACCTCTATCTATGTTACCTCTCTCTATCTATGTTACCTCTCTCTATCTATGTTACCTCTCTCTATGTTACCTCTCTCTAACTATGTTACCTCTATCTATGTTACCTCTCTCTAACTATGTTACCTCTCTCTATCTATGTTACCTCTATCTATGTTACCTCTCTCTAACTATGTTACCTCTATCTATGTTACCTCTCTCTAACTATGTAACCTCTCTCTAACTATGTTACCTCTCTCTAACTATGTTACCTCTCTCTCTCTATGTTACCTGTCTCTAACTATGTTACCTCTCTCTAACTATGTTACCTCTCTCTAACTATGTTACCTCTCTCTAACTATGTTACCTCTCTCTAACTATGTTACCTCTATCTATGTTACCTCTCTCTAACTATGTAACCTCTCTCTAACTATGTTACCTCTCTCTAACTATGTTACCTCTCTCTATGTTACCTCTCTCTAACTATGTTACCTCTCTCTAACTATGTTACCTCTCTCTAACTATGTTACCTCTATCTATGTTACCTCTCTCTAACTATGTTACCTCTCTCTATCTATGTTACCTCTCTCTAACTATGTTACCTCTCTCTATGTTACCTCTCTCTATCTATGTTACCTCTCTCTATCTATGTTACCTCTATCTATGTTACCTCTCTCTATCTATGTTACCTCTCTCTATCTATGTTACCTCTAACTATGTTACCTCTCTCTAACTATGTTACCTCTCTCTAACTATGTTACCTCTCTCTATCTATGTTACCTCTCTCTATCTATGTTACCTCTCTCTAACTATGTTACCTCTCTCTATCTATGTTACCTCTCTCTAACTATGTTACCTCTCTCTATCTATGTTACCTCTCTCTATCTATCTATGTTACCTCTCTCTAACTATGTAACCTCTCTCTAACTATGTTACCTCTCTCTAACTATGTTACCTCTCTCTATCTATGTTACCTCTCTCTAACTATGTTACCTCTCTCTAACTATGTTACCTCTATCTATGTTATCTCTCTCTAACTATGTTACCTCTCTCTAACTATGTTACCTCTCTCTAACTATGTTACCTCTCTAACTATGTTACCTCTCTCTAACTATGTTACCTCTATCTATGTTACCTCTCTCTAACTATGTTACCTCTCTCTATCTATGTTACCTCTCTCTATCTATGTTACCTCTAACTATGTTACCTCTCTCTAACTATGTAACCTCTCTCTATCTATGTTACCTCTCTCTATCTATGTTACCTCTCTCTAACTATGTTACCTCTCTCTATCTATGTTACCTCTATCTATGTTACCTCTCTAACTATGTTACCTCTCTCTAACTATGTTACCTCTATCTATGTTACCTCTCTCTAACTATGTTACCTCTCTCTATCTATGTTACCTCTCTCTATCTATGTTACCTCTAACTATGTTACCTCTCTCTAACTATGTTACCTCTAACTATGTTACCTCTCTATATCTATGTTACCTCTCTCTAACTATGTTACCTCTCTCTAACTATGTTACCTCTCTCTAACTATGTTACCTCTCTCTAACTATGTTACCTCTCTCTAACTATGTTACCTCTCTCTAACTATGTTACCTCTCTCTAACTATGTTACCTCTATCTATGTTACCTCTCTCTATCTATGTTACCTCTCTCTATCTATGTTACCTCTAACTATGTTACCTCTCTCTATCTATGTTACCTCTCTCTATCTATGTTACCTCTAACTATGTTACCTCTCTCTATCTATGTTACCTCTCTCTATCTATGTTACCTCTAACTATGTTACCTCTCTCTATCTATGTTACCTCTATCTATGTTACCTCTCTCTAACTATGTTACCTCTATCTATGTTACCTCTCTCTCTCTATGTTACCTCTCTCTAACTATGTTACCTCTCTCTATCTATGTTACCTCTCTCTATCTATGTTACCTCTCTCTCTCTATGTTACCTCTCTCTAACTATGTTACCTCTCTCTAACTATGTTACCTCTATCTATGTTACCTCTCTCTAACTATGTTACCTCTCTCTAACTATGTTACCTCTCTCTAACTATGTTACCTCTCTAACTATGTTACCTCTCTCTAACTATGTTATCTCTATCTATGTTACCTCTCTCTAACTATGTTACCTCTCTCTATCTATGTTACCTCTCTCTATCTATGTTACCTCTAACTATGTTACCTCTCTCTAACTATGTAACCTCTCTCTATCTATGTTACCTCTCTCTATCTATGTTACCTCTCTCTAACTATGTTACCTCTCTCTATCTATGTTACCTCTATCTATGTTACCTCTCTAACTATGTTACCTCTCTCTAACTATGTTACCTCTATCTATGTTACCTCTCTCTAACTATGTTACCTCTCTCTAACTATGTTACCTCTCTCTATCTATGTTACCTCTCTCTAACTATGTTACCTCTCTCTATCTATGTTACCTCTATCTATGTTACCTCTCTCTAACTATGTTACCTCTAACTATGTTACCTCTCTCTATCTATGTTACCTCTCTCTATCTATGTTACCTCTCTCTATCTATGTTACCTCTATCTATGTTACCTCTCTCTAACTATGTTACCTCTATCTATGTTACCTCTCTCTCTCTATGTTACCTCTCTCTAACTATGTTACCTCTCTCTATCTATGTTACCTCTCTCTATCTATGTTACCTCTCTCTCTCTATGTTACCTGTCTCTAACTATGTTACCTCTCTCTAACTATGTTACCTCTCTCTAACTATGTTACCTCTATCTATGTTACCTCTCTCTAACTATGTAACCTCTCTCTAACTATGTTACCTCTCTCTAACTATGTTACCTCTCTCTAACTATGTTACCTCTCTCTAACTATGTTACCTCTCTCTAACTATGTTACCTCTCTCTATCTATGTTACCTCTATTTATGTTACCTCTCTCTAACTATGTTACCTCTATCTATGTTACCTCTCTCTCTATGTTACCTCTCTCTAACTATGTTACCTCTATCTATGTTACCTCTCTCTAACTATGTTACCTCTCTCTATCTATGTTACCTCTCTCTATCTATGTTACCTCTAACTATGTTACCTCTCTCTAACTATGTAACCTCTCTCTATCTATGTTACCTCTCTCTATCTATGTTACCTCTCTCTAACTATGTTACCTCTCTCTATCTATGTTACCTCTATCTATGTTACCTCTCTAACTATGTTACCTCTCTCTAACTATGTTACCTCTATCTATGTTACCTCTCTCTAACTATGTTACCTCTCTCTAACTATGTTACCTCTCTCTATCTATGTTACCTCTCTCTAACTATGTTACCTCTCTCTATCTATGTTACCTCTCTCTATGTTACCTCTCTCTAACTATGTTACCTCTATCTATGTTACCTCTCTCTAACTATGTTCTCTCTCTCTATCTATGTTACCTCTATCTATGTTACCTCTCTCTATCTATGTTACCTCTCTCTATCTATGTTACCTCTCTCTATCTATGTTACCTCTCTCTAACTATGTTACCTCTCTCTAACTATGTTACCTCTCTCTATCTATGTTACCTCTCTCTAACTATGTTACCTCTCTCTAACTATGTTACCTCTCTCTATCTATCTATGTTACCTCTCTCTAACTATGTTACCTCTCTCTATCTATGTTACCTCTATCTATGTTACCTCTCTCTAACTATGTTACCTCGAACTATGTTACCTCTCTCTATCTATGTTACCTCTCTCTAACTATGTTACCTCTATCTATGTTACCTCTCTCTAACTATGTTACCTCTAACTATGTTACCTCTCTATATCTATGTTACCTCTCTCTAACTATGTTACCTCTCTCTAACTATGTTACCTCTCTCTAACTATGTTACCTCTCTCTAACTATGTTACCTCTATCTATGTTACCTCTCTCTATCTATGTTACCTCTCTCTATCTATGTTACCTCTCTCTATGTTACCTCTCTCTAACTATGTTACCTCTATCTATGTTACCTCTCTCTAACTATGTTACCTCTCTCTATCTATGTTACCTCTATCTATGTTACCTCTCTCTAACTATGTTACCTCTATCTATGTTACCTCTCTCTAACTATGTAACCTCTCTCTAACTATGTTACCTCTCTCTAACTATGTTACCTCTCTCTCTCTATGTTACCTGTCTCTAACTATGTTACCTCTCTCTAACTATGTTACCTCTCTCTAACTATGTTACCTCTCTCTAACTATGTTACCTCTCTCTAACTATGTTACCTCTATCTATGTTACCTCTCTCTAACTATGTAACCTCTCTCTAACTATGTTACCTCTCTCTAACTATGTTACCTCTCTCTATGTTACCTCTCTCTAACTATGTTACCTCTCTCTAACTATGTTACCTCTCTCTAACTATGTTACCTCTATCTATGTTACCTCTCTCTAACTATGTTACCTCTCTCTATCTATGTTACCTCTCTCTAACTATGTTACCTCTCTCTATGTTACCTCTCTCTATCTATGTTACCTCTCTCTATCTATGTTACCTCTATCTATGTTACCTCTCTCTATCTATGTTACCTCTCTCTATCTATGTTACCTCTAACTATGTTACCTCTCTCTAACTATGTTACCTCTCTCTAACTATGTTACCTCTCTCTATCTATGTTACCTCTCTCTATCTATGTTACCTCTCTCTAACTATGTTACCTCTCTCTATCTATGTTACCTCTCTCTAACTATGTTACCTCTCTCTATCTATGTTACCTCTCTCTATCTATCTATGTTACCTCTCTCTAACTATGTAACCTCTCTCTAACTATGTTACCTCTCTCTAACTATGTTACCTCTCTCTATCTATGTTACCTCTCTCTAACTATGTTACCTCTCTCTAACTATGTTACCTCTATCTATGTTATCTCTCTCTAACTATGTTACCTCTCTCTAACTATGTTACCTCTCTCTAACTATGTTACCTCTCTAACTATGTTACCTCTCTCTAACTATGTTACCTCTATCTATGTTACCTCTCTCTAACTATGTTACCTCTCTCTATCTATGTTACCTCTCTCTATCTATGTTACCTCTAACTATGTTACCTCTCTCTAACTATGTAACCTCTCTCTATCTATGTTACCTCTCTCTATCTATGTTACCTCTCTCTAACTATGTTACCTCTCTCTATCTATGTTACCTCTATCTATGTTACCTCTCTAACTATGTTACCTCTCTCTAACTATGTTACCTCTATCTATGTTACCTCTCTCTAACTATGTTACCTCTCTCTATCTATGTTACCTCTCTCTATCTATGTTACCTCTAACTATGTTACCTCTCTCTAACTATGTTACCTCTAACTATGTTACCTCTCTATATCTATGTTACCTCTCTCTAACTATGTTACCTCTCTCTAACTATGTTACCTCTCTCTAACTATGTTACCTCTCTCTAACTATGTTACCTCTCTCTAACTATGTTACCTCTCTCTAACTATGTTACCTCTCTCTAACTATGTTACCTCTATCTATGTTACCTCTCTCTATCTATGTTACCTCTCTCTATCTATGTTACCTCTAACTATGTTACCTCTCTCTATCTATGTTACCTCTCTCTATCTATGTTACCTCTAACTATGTTACCTCTCTCTATCTATGTTACCTCTCTCTATCTATGTTACCTCTAACTATGTTACCTCTCTCTATCTATGTTACCTCTATCTATGTTACCTCTCTCTAACTATGTTACCTCTATCTATGTTACCTCTCTCTCTCTATGTTACCTCTCTCTAACTATGTTACCTCTCTCTATCTATGTTACCTCTCTCTATCTATGTTACCTCTCTCTCTCTATGTTACCTCTCTCTAACTATGTTACCTCTCTCTAACTATGTTACCTCTATCTATGTTACCTCTCTCTAACTATGTTACCTCTCTCTAACTATGTTACCTCTCTCTAACTATGTTACCTCTCTAACTATGTTACCTCTCTCTAACTATGTTATCTCTATCTATGTTACCTCTCTCTAACTATGTTACCTCTCTCTATCTATGTTACCTCTCTCTATCTATGTTACCTCTAACTATGTTACCTCTCTCTAACTATGTAACCTCTCTCTATCTATGTTACCTCTCTCTATCTATGTTACCTCTCTCTAACTATGTTACCTCTCTCTATCTATGTTACCTCTATCTATGTTACCTCTCTAACTATGTTACCTCTCTCTAACTATGTTACCTCTATCTATGTTACCTCTCTCTAACTATGTTACCTCTCTCTAACTATGTTACCTCTCTCTATCTATGTTACCTCTCTCTAACTATGTTACCTCTCTCTATCTATGTTACCTCTATCTATGTTACCTCTCTCTAACTATGTTACCTCTAACTATGTTACCTCTCTCTATCTATGTTACCTCTCTCTATCTATGTTACCTCTCTCTATCTATGTTACCTCTATCTATGTTACCTCTCTCTAACTATGTTACCTCTATCTATGTTACCTCTCTCTCTCTATGTTACCTCTCTCTAACTATGTTACCTCTCTCTATCTATGTTACCTCTCTCTATCTATGTTACCTCTCTCTCTCTATGTTACCTGTCTCTAACTATGTTACCTCTCTCTAACTATGTTACCTCTCTCTAACTATGTTACCTCTATCTATGTTACCTCTCTCTAACTATGTAACCTCTCTCTAACTATGTTACCTCTCTCTAACTATGTTACCTCTCTCTATGTTACCTTTCTCTAACTATGTTACCTCTCTCTAACTATGTTACCTCTCTCTAACTATGTTACCGCTCTCTAACTATGTTACCTCTATCTATGTTACCTCTCTCTAACTATGTTACCTCTCTCTATCTATGTTACCTCTCTCTATGTTACCTCTCTCTATCTATGTTACCTCTCTCTATCTATGTTACCTCTATCTATGTTACCTCTATCTATGTTACCTCTCTCTATCTATGTTACCTCTAACTATGTTACCTCTCTCTAACTATGTTACCTCTCTCTAACTATGTTACCTCTCTCTATCTATGTTACCTCTCTCTATCTATGTTACCTCTCTCTAACTATGTTACCTCTCTCTATCTATGTTACCTCTCTCTAACTATGTTACCTCTCTCTATCTATGTTACCTCTCTCTATCTATCTATGTTACCTCTCTCTAACTATGTAACCTCTCTCTAACTATGTTACCTCTCTCTAACTATGTTACCTCTCTCTATCTATGTTACCTCTCTCTAAGTATGTTACCTCTCTCTAACTATGTTACCTCTATCTATGTTACCTCTCTCTAACTATGTTTCCTCTCTCTAACTATGTTACCTCTCTCTAACTATGTTACCTCTCTAACTATGTTACCTCTCTCTAACTATGTTACCTCTATCTATGTTACCTCTCTCTAACTATGTTACCTCTCTCTATCTATGTTACCTCTCTCTATCTATGTTACCTCTAACTATGTTACCTCTCTCTAACAATGTAACCTCTCTCTATCTATGTTACCTCTCTCTATCTATGTTACCTCTCTCTAACTATGTTACCTCTCTCTATCTATGTTACCTCTATCTATGTTACCTCTCTAACTATGTTACCTCTCTCTAACTATGTTACCTCTATCTATGTTACCTCTCTCTAACTATGTTACCTCTCTCTATCTATGTTACCTCTCTCTATCTATGTTACCTCTAACTATGTTACCTCTCTCTAACTATGTAACCTCTATCTATCTATGTTACCTCTCTCTATCTATGTTACCTCTCTCTAACTATGTTACCTCTCTCTATGTTACCTCTCTCTAACTATGTTACCTCTCTCTATCTATGTTACCTCTCTCTATCTATGTTACCTCTAACTATGTTACCTCTCTCTAACTATGTTACCTCTCTCTATCTATGTTACCTCTCTCTATCTATGTTACCTCTAACTATGTTACCTCTCTCTAACTATGTAACCTCTATCTATCTATGTTACCTCTCTCTATCTATGTTACCTCTCTCTAACTATGTTACCTCTCTCTATGTTACCTCTCTCTATCTATGTTACCTCTCTCTAACTATGTTACCTCTCTCTATGTTACCTCTCTCTATCTATGTTACCTCTCTCTATCTATGTTACCTCTCTCTAACTATGTTACCTCTCTCTATCTATGTTACCTCTCTCTAACTATGTTACCTCTCTCTATCTATGTTACCTCTCTCTAACTGTTACCTCTCTCTATGTTACCTCTCTCTAACTATGTTACCTCTCTCTAACTATGTTACCTCTCTCTAACTATGTTACCTCTCTCTAACTATGTTACCTCTCTCTCTCATGTTCACTTTCAAGTTTTAATGCCACGTCCACAAGTACAGTGAAATGCCTTTTTTACAAGCTCTAAACACAACAATGCAGTAATCAATATCAATGTAGTACTAAAAATAACAAGGTAGAACAAAAACACAGGAGATATAAAAATAAGAAATAAAAAGAACAGGAGAAGGTAAGAAGCTATATACAGGGTCAGTTCAATACCATATTAACAATGTGCAGGGATACTGGAGTGATAGAGGTAGATATGTATAGGGGTAAGGTGACTATATACAGGGTCAGTTCAGTACCATATTAACAACGTGCAGGGATACTGGAGTGATAGAGGTAGATATGTATAGGGGTAAGGTGACTATATACAGGGTCAGTTCAATACCATATTAACAACGTGCAGAGATACTGGAGTGATAGAGGTAGATATGTATAGGGGTAAGGTGACTATATACAGGGTCAGTTCAGTACCATATTAACAACGTGCAGAGATACTGGAGTGATAGAGGTAGATATGTATAGGGGTAAGGTGACTATATACAGGGTCAGTTCAATACCATATTAACAATGTGCAGGGATACTGGAGTGATAGAGGTAGATATGTATAGGGGTAAGGTGACTATATACAGGGTCAGTTCAATACCATATTAACAATGTGCAGGGATACTGGAGTGATAGAGGTAGATATGTATAGGGGTAAGGTGACTATATACAGGGTCAGTTCAATACCATATTAACAATGTGCAGGGATACTGGAGTGATAGAGGTAGATATGTATAGGGGTAAGGTGACTATATACAGGGTCAGTTCAGTACCATATTAACAACGTGCAGAGATACTGGAGTGATAGAGGTAGATATGTATAGGGGTAAGGTGACTATATACAGGGTCAGTTCAATACCATATTAACAACGTGCAGAGATACTGGAGTGATAGAGGTAGATATGTATAGGGGTAAGGTGACTATATACAGGGTCAGTTCAGTACCATATTAACAACGTGCAGAGATACTGGAGTGATAGAGGTAGATATGTATAGGGGTAAGGTGACTATATACAGGGTCAGTACCATACCATATTAACAATGTGCAGGGATACTGGAGTGATAGAGGTAGATATGTATAGGGGTAAGGTGACTATATACAGGGTCAGTTCAATACCATATTAACAATGTGCAGGGATACTGGAGTGATAGAGGTAGATATGTATAGGGGTAAGGTGACTATATACAGGGTCAGTTCAATACCATATTAACAACGTGCAGAGATACTGGAGTGATAGAGGTAGATATGTATAGGGGTAAGGTGACTATATACAGGGTCAGTTCAATACCATATTAACAACGTGCAGAGATACTGGAGTGATGGAGGTAGATATGTATAGGGGTAAGGTGACTATATACAGGGTCAGTACCATATTAACAACGTGCAGAGATACTGGAGTGATAGAGGTAGATATGTATAGGGGTAAGGTGACTATATACAGGGTCAGTACCATATTAACAACGTGCAGAGATACTGGAGTGATAGAGGTAGATATGTATAGGGGTAAGGTGACTATATACAGGGTCAGTTCAATACCATATTAACAATGTACAGAGATACTGGAGTGATAGAGGTAGATATGTATAGGGGTAAGGTGACTATATACAGGGTCAGTTCAATACCATATTAACAATGTGCAGAGATACTGGAGTGATAGAGGTAGATATGTATAGGGGTAAGGTGACTATATACAGGGTCAGTTCAATACCATATTAACAATGTGCAGAGATACTGGAGTGATAGAGGTAGATATGTATAGGGGTAAGGTGACTATATACAGGGTCAGTACCATATTAACAATGTGCAGGGATACTGGAGTGATAGAGGTAGATATGTATAGGGGTAAGGTGACTATATACAGGGTCAGTTCAATACCATATTAACAATGTACAGGGATACTGGAGTGATAGAGGTAGATATGTATATGGGTAAGGTGACTATATACAGGGTCAGTACCATATTAACAATGTACAGGGATACTGGAGTGATAGAGGTAGATATGTATAGGGGTAAGGTGACTATATACAGGGTCAGTTCAATACCATATTAACAATGTACAGAGATACTGGAGTGATAGAGGTAGATATGTATAGGGGTAAGGTGACTATATACAGGGTCAGCTACCATATTAACAACGTGCAGAGATACTGGAGTGATAGAGGTAGATATGTATATGGGTAAGGTGACTATATACAGGGTCAGTTCAATACCATATTAACAATGTGCAGGGATACTGGAGTGATAGAGGTAGATATGTATAGGGGTAAGGTGACTATATACAGGGTCAGTTCAATACCATATTAACAATGTGCAGGGATACTGGAGTGATAGAGGTAGATATGTATAGGGGTAAGGTGACTATATACAGGGTCAGTCAATACCATATTAACAACGTGCAGAGATACTGGAGTGATAGAGGTAGATATGTATAGGGGTAAGGTGACTATATACAGGGTCAGTTCAATACCATATTAACAATGTGCAGGGATACTGGAGTGATAGAGGTAGATATGTATAGGGGTAAGGTGACTATATACAGGGTCAGTACCATATTAACAATGTGCAGGGATACTGGAGTGATAGAGGTAGATATGTATATGGGTAAGGTGACTATATACAGGGTCAGTTCAATACCATATTAACAATGTGCAGAGATACTGGAGTGATAGAGGTAGATATGTATAGGGGTAAGGTGACTATATACAGGGTCAGTTCAGTACCATATTAACAATGTGCAGGGATACTGGAGTGATAGAGGTAGATATGTATAGGGGTAAGGTGACTATATACAGGGTCAGTTCAATACCATATTAACAACGTGCAGAGATACTGGAGTGATAGAGGTAGATATGTATAGGGGTAAGGTGACTATATACAGGGTCAGTTCAGTACCATATTAACAACGTGCAGAGATACTGGAGTGATAGAGGTAGATATGTATAGGGGTAAGGTGACTATATACAGGGTCAGTTCAATACCATATTAACAACGTGCAGAGATACTGGAGTGATAGAGGTAGATATGTATAGGGGTAAGGTGACTATATACAGGGTCAGTTCAATACCATATTAACAATGTGCAGAGATACTGGAGTGATAGAGGTAGATATGTATAGGGGTAAGGTGACTATATACAGGGTCAGTTCAATACCATATTAACAACGTGCAGAGATACTGGAGTGATAGAGGTAGATATGTATAGGGGTAAGGTGACTATATACAGGGTCAGTTCAATACCATATTAACAATGTGCAGGGATACTGGAGTGATAGAGGTAGATATGTATAGGGGTAAGGTGACTATATACAGGGTCAGCATACCATATTAACAACGTGCAGAGATACTGGAGTGATAGAGGTAGATATGTATAGGGGTAAGGTGACTATATACAGGGTCAGTTCAGTACCATATTAACAATGTACAGAGATACTGGAGTGATAGAGGTAGATATGTATAGGGGTAAGGTGACTATATACAGGGTCAGTTCAATACCATATTAACAATGTGCAGGGATACTGGAGTGATAGAGGTAGATATGTATAGGGGTAAGGTGACTATATACAGGGTCAGTTCAGTACCATATTAACAACGTGCAGAGATACTGGAGTGATAGAGGTAGATATGTATAGGGGTAAGGTGACTATATACAGGGTCAGTTCAGTACCATATTAACAATGTGCAGGGATACTGGAGTGATAGAGGTAGATATGTATAGGGGTAAGGTGACTATATACAGGGTCAGTTCAGTACCATATTAACAATGTGCAGGGATACTGGAGTGATAGAGGTAGATATGTATAGGGGTAAGGTGACTATATACAGGGTCAGTTCAATACCATATTAACAACGTGCAGAGATACTGGAGTGATAGAGGTAGATATGTATAGGGGTAAGGTGACTATATACAGGGTCAGTTCAGTACCATATTAACAATGTGCAGGGATACTGGAGTGATAGAGGTAGATATGTATAGGGGTAAGGTGACTATATACAGGGTCAGTTCAATACCATATTAACAACGTGCAGAGATACTGGAGTGATAGAGGTAGATATGTATAGGGGTAAGGTGACTATATACAGGGTCAGTTCATACCATATTAACAATGTGCAGGGATACTGGAGTGATAGAGGTAGATATGTATAGGGGTAAGGTGACTATATACAGGGTCAGTTCAATACCATATTAACAATGTGCAGGGATACTGGAGTGATAGAGGTAGATATGTATAGGGGTAAGGTGACTATATACAGGGTCAGTACCATATTAACAATGTGCAGGGATACTGGAGTGATAGAGGTAGATATGTATAGGGGTAAGGTGACTATATACAGGGTCAGTTCAATACCATATTAACAACGTGCAGAGATACTGGAGTGATAGAGGTAGATATGTATAGGGGTAAGGTGACTATATACAGGGTCAGTTCAATACCATATTAACAATGTGCAGGGATACTGGAGTGATAGAGGTAGATATGTATAGGGGTAAGGTGACTATATACAGGGTCAGTTCAATACCATATTAACAACGTGCAGAGATACTGGAGTGATGGAGGTAGATATGTATAGGGGTAAGGTGACTATATACAGGGTCAGTTCAATACCATATTAACAACGTGCAGAGATACTGGAGTGATAGAGGTAGATATGTATAGGGGTAAGGTGACTATATACAGGGTCAGTTCATACCATATTAACAATGTGCAGGGATACTGGAGTGATAGAGGTAGATATGTATAGGGGTAAGGTGACTATATACAGGGTCAGTACCATATTAACAATGTGCAGGGATACTGGAGTGATAGAGGTAGATATGTATAGGGGTAAGGTGACTATATACAGGGTCAGTTCAGTACCATATTAACAATGTACAGGGATACTGGAGTGATAGAGGTAGATATGTATAGGGGTAAGGTGACTATATACAGGGTCAGTTCAATACCATATTAACAATGTACAGGGATACTGGAGTGATAGAGGTAGATATGTATATGGGTAAGGTGACTATATACAGGGTCAGTTCAATACCATATTAACAATGTGCAGGGATACTGGAGTGATGGAGGTAGATATGTATAGGGGTAAGGTGACTAGGCATCAGGATATATGATAAACAGAGTAGCAGCAGTGTAAATGATGACTGTGTGTGTGTGTGTGTAGAGTCAGTATAAATGTGTGTGCATGTTGTGTGTGTGTGAGCAGAGAGAGAGAGAGGGAGAGAGAGAGAGAGAGAGAGAGAAGAGACAGCAGAGAGATCAGAAATAGATATGGAGAGAGAGTGAGAAAGGGAAAAAGAGAAAGGGAGAGGAGAGAGGGAGAGTGAGAGAGAGAGAGAGAAAGGGAAAGAGAGAAAGAAAGAAAGAAGAAATAGAGAGGAGAGAGAGAAAGAGAGAGTGAGAGAGAGAGCAGCTGCAACTCTCACAGTAGGAATCCTCTGTTGTCTATGTTGACCCAAAAGATCACACTGAAATGGAAGTGTATTAGTCTCTAGCCAGGCTATACTTCGGGACATAGACAACTAAGTGACATCACAATAGATCAGGTGTTTACAACATACCGGTATAGAGCTATGTCATAACCACATAGAAAACTAAGTGACATCACAATAGTGCAGGTGTTTACAACATACCTGTATAGAGCTATGTCATAACCACATAGAAAACTAAGTGACATCACAATAGAGCAGGTGTTTACAACATACCTGTATAGAGCTATGTCATAACCACAAAGAAAACTAAGTGACATCACAATAGAGCAGGTATTTAGAGCATACCGGTATAGAGCTTTGTCATAACCACATAGAAAACTAAGTGACATCACAATAGAGCAGGTGTTTACAACATACCTGTATAGAGCTATGTCATAACCACATAGAAAACTAAGTGACATCACAATAGAGCAGGTGTTTACAACATACCTGTATAGAGCTATGTCATAACCACAAAGAAAACTAAGTGACATCACAATAGAGCAGGTATTTAGAGCATACCGGTATAGAGCTTTGTCATAACCACATAGAAAACTAAGTGACATCACAATAGAGCAGGTGTTTACAACATACCTGTATAGAGCTATGTCATAACCACATAGAAACCTAAGTGACATCACAATAGAGCAGGTGTTTACAACATACCTGTATAGAGCTATGTCATAACCACATAGAAAACTAAGTGACATCACAATAGAGCAGGTGTTTATAGCATACCGGTATAGAGCTATGTCATAACCACATAGAAAACTAAGTGACATCACAATAGAGCAGGTGTTTACAACATACCTGTATAGAGCTATGTCATAACCACATAGAAAACTAAGTGACATCACAGTAGAGCAGGTGTTTACAACATACCTGTATAGAGCTATGTCATAACCACATAGAAAACTAAGTGACATCACAATAGAGCAGGTGTTTACAACATACCTGTATAGAGCTATGTCATAACCACATAGAAAACTAAGTGACATCACAATAGAGCAGGTGTTTACAGCATACCTGTATAGAGCTATGTCATAACCACATAGAAAACTAAGTGACATCACAATAGAGCAGGTATTTAGAGCATACCGGTATAGAGCTATGTCATAACCACATAGAAAACTAAGTGACATCACAATAGAGCAGGTGTTTACAACATACCTGTATAGAGCTATGTCATAACCACATAGAAAACTAAGTGACATCACAATAGAGCAGGTGTTTACAACATACCTGTATAGAGCTATGTCATAACCACATAGAAAACTAAGTGACATCACAATAGAGTAGGTGTTTACAACATACCGGTATAGAGCTATGTCATAACCACATAGAAAACTAAGTGACATCACAATAGAGCAGGTGTTTACAACATACCTGTATAGAGCTATGTCATAACCACATAGAAAACTAAGTGACATCACAATAGAGCAGGTGTTTACAACATACCTGTATAGAGCTATGTCATAACCACATAGAAAACTAAGTGACATCACAATAGAGCAGGTGTTTAGAACATACCTGTATAGAGCTATGCCATAACCACATAGAAAACTAAGTGACATCACAATAGAGCAGGTGTTTACAACATACCTGTATAGAGCTATGTCATAACCACATAGAAAACTAAGTGACATCACAATAGAGCAGGTGTTTACAAGATACCTGTATAGAGCTATGTCATAACCACATAGAAAACTAAGTGACATCACAATAGAGCAGGTGTTTACAACATACCTGTATAGAGCTATGTCATAACCACATAGAAAACTAAGTGACATCACAATAGAGCAGGTGTTTACAACATACCGGTATAGAGCTATGTCATAACCACATAGAAAACTAAGTGACATCACAATAGAGCAGGTGTTTACAACATACCTGTATAGAGCTATGTCATAACCACATAGAAAACTAAGTGACATCACAATAGAGCAGGTGTTTACAACATACCTGTATAGAGCTATGTCATAACCACATAGAAAACTAAGTGACATCACAATAGAGCAGGTATTTAGAGCATACCGGTATAGAGCTTTGTCATAACCACATAGAAAACTAAGTGACATCACAATAGAGCAGGTGTTTACAACATACCTGTATAGAGCTATGTCATAACCACATAGAAAACTAAGTGACATCACAGTAGAGCAGGTGTTTACAACATACCTGTATAGAGCTATGTCATAACCACATAGAAAACTAAGTGACATCACAATAGAGCAGGTGTTTACAACATACCTGTATAGAGCTATGTCATAACCACATAGAAAACTAAGTGACATCACAATAGAGCAGGTGTTTACAACATACCTGTATAGAGCTATGTCATAACCACATAGAAAACTAAGTGACATCACAATAGAGCAGGTGTTTACAACATACCGGTATAGAGCTATGTCATAACCACATAGAAAACTAAGTGACATCACAATAGAGCAGGTGTTTACAACATACCGGTATAGAGCTATGTCATAACCACATAGAAAACTAAGTGACATCACAATAGAGCAGGTGTTTACAACATACCGGTATAGAGCTATGTCATAACCACATAGAAACCTAAGTGACATCACAATAGAGCAGGTGTTTACAACATACCGGTATAGAGCTATGTCATAACCACATAGAACACTAAGTGACATCACAATAGAGCAGGTGTTTACAACATACCTGTATAGAGCTATGTCATAACCACATAGAAAACTAAGTGACATCACAATAGAGCAGGTGTTTACAACATACCTGTATAGAGCTATGTCATAACCACATAGAAAACTAAGTGACATCACAATAGAGCAGGTATTTACAACATACCTGTATAGAGCTATGTCATAACCACATAGAAAACTAAGTGACATCACAATAGAGCAGGTGTTTAGAGCATACCTGTATAGAGCTATGTCATAACCACATAGAAAACTAAGTGACATCACAATAGAGCAGGTATTTACAACATACCTGTATAGAGCTATGTCATAACCACATAGAAAACTAAGTGACATCACAATAGAGCAGGTGTTTACAAGATACCTGTATAGAGCTATGTCATAACCACATAGAAAACTAAGTGACATCACAATAGAGCAGGTGTTTACAACATACCTGTATAGAGCTATGTCATAACCACATAGAAAACTAAGTGACATCACAATAGAGCAGGTGTTTACAACATACCGGTATAGAGCTATGTCATAACCACATAGAAAACTAAGTGACATCACAATAGAGCAGGTGTTTACAACATACCTGTATAGAGCTATGTCATAACCACATAGAAAACTAAGTGACATCCCAATAGAGCAGGTGTTTACAACATACCGGTATAGAGCTATGTCATAACCACATAGAAAACTAAGTGACATCACAATAGAGCAGGTGTTTACAACATACCGGTATAGAGCTATGTCATAACCACATAGAAACCTAAGTGACATCACAATAGAGCAGGTGTTTACAACATACCGGTATAGAGCTATGTCATAACCACATAGAAAACTAAGTGACATCACAATAGAGCAGGTGTTTACAACATACCTGTATAGAGCTATGTCATAACCACATAGAAAACTAAGTGACATCACAATAGAGCAGGTGTTTAGAACATACCTGTATAGAGCTATGTCATAACCACATAGAAAACTAAGTGACATCACAATAGAGCAGGTATTTACAACATACCTGTATAGAGCTATGTCATAACCACATAGAAAACTAAGTGACATCACAATAGAGCAGGTGTTTACAACATACCTGTATAGAGCTATGTCATAACCACATAGAAAACTAAGTGACATCACAATAGAGCAGGTATTTACAACATACCTGTATAGAGCTATGTCATAACCACATAGAAAACTAAGTGACATCACAATAGAGCAGGTGTTTACAACATACCTGTATAGAGCTATGTCATAACCACATAGAAAACTAAGTGACATCACAATAGAGCAGGTGTTTACAACATACCTGTATAGAGCTATGTCATAACCACATAGAAAACTAAGTGACATCACAATAGAGCAGGTGTTTACAACATACCGGTATAGAGCTATGTCATAACCACATAGAAAACTAAGTGACATCACAATAGAGCAGGTGTTTACAACATACCGGTATAGAGCTATGTCATAACCACATAGAAACCTAAGTGACATCACAATAGAGCAGGTGTTTACAACATACCGGTATAGAGCTATGTCATAACCACATAGAAAACTAAGTGACATCACAATAGAGCAGGTGTTTACAACATACCTGTATAGAGCTATGTCATAACCACATAGAAAACTAAGTGACATCACAATAGAGCAGGTGTTTACAACATACCTGTATAGAGCTATGTCATAACCACATAGAAAACTAAGTGACATCACAATAGAGCAGGTGTTTAGAACATACCTGTATAGAGCTATGTCATAACCACATAGAAAACTAAGTGACATCACAATAGAGCAGGTGTTTACAACATACCGGTATAGAGCTATGTCATAACCACATAGAAAACTAAATGACATCACAATAGAGCAGGTGTTTACAACATACCTGTATAGAGCTATGTCATAACCACATAGAAAACTAAGTGACATCACAATAGAGCAGGTGTTTACAACATACCGGTATAGAGCTATGTCATAACCACATAGAAAACTAAGTGACATCACAATAGATCAGGTGTTTATAGCATACCGGTATAGAGCTATGTCATAACCACATAGAAAACTAAGTGACATCACAATAGAGCAGGTGTTTACAACATACCTGTATAGAGCTATGTCATAACCACATAGAAAACTAAGTGACATCACAATAGAGCAGGTATTTAGAGCATACCGGTATAGAGCTATGTCATAACCACATAGAAAACTAAGTGACATCACAATAGAGCAGGTGTTTACAACATACCGGTATAGAGCTATGTCATAACCACATAGAAAACTAAGTGACATCACAATAGAGCAGGTATTTAGAGCATACCGGTATAGAGCTATGTCATAACCACATAGAAAACTAAGTGACATCACAATAGAGCAGGTGTTTATAGCATACCGGTATAGAGCTATGTCATAACCACATTTCAAAGATTCACTCATCCATCCAACTACCTCATAATTCACTTCACACATCACTGCTGTAGTCATTTTTCTTCTTTCATTCCTCTCGTTCATTCATTCACTGCCTCGTTCCTTCATTGAGGTCCAGGCAGGCGTTGTTTCTGGTGCTGCCTGCTGTGAAAGGCCTCATAAATGGGGCGGTGGAGCATGAGGAAGGGAAGAGATTTAGGATTCAATGTCCCACTGACTCTGTTGGGTAAACTAGACTAAAGCCTGGGGACTTAACCAGGGAGGCTGGGGAAGGGAGGGGAGGGAGGCTGGACTCAACTCTGTGTGTGTGTGTGTGTGTATGTGTGCGCCTGCCAGGGAGGTTAGGCTAGGATAGAGGATGGATGTAGATTACCACTACACAGAATATGTCCAGTGACACCCAGCAGTCAGGACAATAAGGAATATGGAATATAGTGTGTCTAATATCAAAACAGACCTCAGCTACGAGATGACATCCACATTCCCAAGGTGTAAACATAAACTAGGACTTGTCTACTATTCTGACCAATAACATTGTAAGGTTCTGCTTTTCTTTTCTTAGTCAACCTTATCTTCTTTTTCTTTGTGTTCTGGAACGTAGCCCTGTTTCTTTGTGTTCTGGAACGTAGCCCTGTTTCTTTGTGTTCTGGAACGTAGCCATGTTTCTTTGTGTTCTGGAACGTAGCCCTGTTTCTTTGTGTTCTGGAACGTAGCCCTGCTTCTTTGTGTTCTGGAACGTAGCCCTGTTTCTTTGTGTTCTGGAACGTAGCCCTGTTTCTTTGTGTTCTGGAACGTAGCCCTGTTTCTTTGTGTTCTGGAACGTAGCCCTGTTTCTTTGTGTTCTGGAACGTAGCCCTGCTTCTTTGTGTTCTGGAACGTAGCCCTGTTTCTTTGTGTTCTGGAACGTAGCCCTGTTTCTTTGTGTTCTGGAACGTAGCCCTGTTTCTTTGTGTTCTGGAACGTAGCCCTGTTTCTTTGTGTTCTGGAACGCAGCCCTGCTTCTTTGTGTTCTGGAACGCAGCCATGTTTCTTTGTGTTCTGGAACGTAGCCCTGTTTCTTTGTGTTCTGGAACTCAGCCCTGTTTCTTTGTGTTCTGGAGCGTAGCCCTGTTTCTTTGTGTTCTGGAACGTAGCCCTGTTTCTTTGTGTTCTGGAACGTAGCCCTGTTCCTTTGTGTTCTGGAACGTAGCCCTGTTCCTTTGTGTTCTGGAACGTAGCCCTGTTCCTTTGTGTTCTGGAACGTAGCCCTGTTTCTTTGTGTTCTGGAACGTAGCCCTGTTTCTTTGTGTTCTGGAACGTAGCCCTGTTTCTTTGTGTTCTGGAACGTAGCCCTGTTTCTTTGTGTTCTGGAACGTAGCCCTGTTTCTTTGTGTTCTGGAACGTAGCCCTGTTTCTTTGTGTTCTGGAACGTAGCCCTGTTTCTTTGTGTTCTGGAACGTAGCCCTGCTTCTTTGTGTTCTGGAACGTAGCCCTGCTTCTTTGTGTTCTGGAACGTAGCCCTGCTTCTTTGTGTTCTGGAACGTAGCCCTGCTGCTTTGTGTTCTGAAACGTAGCCCTGTTTCTTTGTGTTCTGGAACGTAGCCATGTTTCTTTGTGTTTTGGAACGTAGCCCTGTTTCTTTGTGTTCTGGAACGTAGCCCTGTTTCTTTATGTTCTGGAACGTAGCCCTGTTTCTTTGTGTTCTGGAACGTAGCCCTGTTTCTTTGTGTTCTGGAACGTAGCCCTGCTTCTTTGTGTTCTGGAACGTAGCCCTGTTTCTTTGTGTTCTGGAACGTAGCCCTGCTTCTTTGTGTTCTGGAACGTAGCCCTGTTTCTTTGTGTTCTGGAACGTAGCCCTGTTTCTTTGTGTTCTGGAACGTAGCCCTGTTTCTTTGTGTTCTGGAACGTAGCCATGTTTCTTTGTGTTCTGGAACGTAGCCCTGTTTCTTTGTGTTCTGGAACGTAGCCCTGCTTCTTTGTGTTCTGGAACGTAGCCCTGTTTCTTTGTGTTCTGGAACGTAGCCCTGCTTCTTTGTGTTCTGGAACGTAGCCCTGCTTCTTTGTGTTCTGGAACGTAGCCATGTTTCTTTGTGTTCTGGAACGTAGCCCTGTTTCTTTGTGTTCTGGAACGTAGCCCTGCTTCTTTGTGTTCTGGAACGTAGCCCTGTTTCTTTGTGTTCTGGAACGTAGCCCTGTTTCTTTGTGTTCTGGAACGTAGCCCTGTTTCTTTGTGTTCTGGAACGTAGCCCTGTTTCTTTGTGTTCTGGAACGTAGCCCTGCTTCTTTGTGTTCTGGAACGTAGCCCTGTTTCTTTGTGTTCTGGAACGTAGCCCTGCTTCTTTGTGTTCTGGAACGTAGCCATGTTTCTTTGTGTTCTGGAACGTAGCCATGTTTCTTTGTGTTCTGGAACGTAGCCCTGTTTCTTTGTGTTCTGGAACGTAGCCCTGTTTCTTTGTGTTCTGGAACGTAGCCCTGCTTCATTGTGTTCTGGAACGTAGCCCTGCTTCTTTGTGTTCTGGAACGTAGCCCTGCTTCTTTGTGTTCTGGAACGTAGCCCTGTTTCTTTGTGTTCTGGAACGTAGCCCTGTTTCTTTGTGTTCTGGAACGTAGCCCTGTTTCTTTGTGTTCTGGAACGTAGCCCTGCTTCTTTGTGTTCTGGAACGTAGCCCTGCTTCTTTGTGTTCTGGAACGTAGCCCTGTTTCTTTGTGTTCTGGAACGTAGCCCTGCTTCTTTGTGTTCTGGAACGTAGCCCTGTTTCTTTGTGTTCTGGAACGTAGCCCTGTTTCTTTGTGTTCTGGAACGTAGCCCTGTTTCTTTGTGTTCTGGAACGTAGCCCTGTTTCTTTGTGTTCTGGAACGTAGCCCTGCTTCTTTGTGTTCTGGAACGTAGCCCTGTTTCTTTGTGTTCTGGAACGTAGCCCTGCTTCTTTGTGTTCTGGAACGTAGCCCTGTTTCTTTGTGTTCTGGAACGTAGCCCTGTTTCTTTGTGTTCTGGAACGTAGCCCTGTTTCTTTGTGTTCTAGAACGTAGCCCTGTTTCTTTGTGTTCTGGAACGTAGCCCTGTTTCTTTGTGTTCTGGAACGTAGCCCTGTTTCTTTGTGTTCTGGAACGTAGCCCTGTTTCTTTGTGTTCTGGAACGTAGCCATGTTTCTTTGTGTTCTGGAACGTAGCCCTGTTTCTTTGTGTTCTGGAACGTAGCCCTGTTTCTTTGTGTTCTGGAACGTAGCCCTGTTTCTTTGTGTTCTGGAACGTAGCCCTGCTTCTTTGTGTTCTGGAACGTAGCCCTGTTTCTTTGTGTTCTGGAACGTAGCCCTGTTTCTTTGTGTTCTGGAACGTAGCCCTGTTTCTTTGTGTTCTGGAACGTAGCCCTGTTTCTTTGTGTTCTGGAACGTAGCCCTGTTTCTTTGTGTTCTGGAACGTAGCCCTGTTTCTTTGTGTTCTGGAACGTAGCCCTGTTTCTTTGTGTTCTGGAACGTAGCCCTGTCTTTCATTTTTGTTCATTGATTTCACCTGTTTGTTTCTCACCTGGTCTCATCAGCTCCCTGTTTAGTTCAGTTCTTTCTGTTTGTATGGTTGTGAGGTATTGTTCGTTTTTGACTGCCTACTTGTGTTTGACCATTGGCTGCCTGTGACCACGATTCCTGCCTTCTGGGAAGGCTTAATAAACATCTGCCGCGCTCTGTGTGTGAATCTACTCCTTGTTCTCTCTGAGTATGCATTACAAAGATGACAAACACAGGACTTACTATTCTTCACTTGGAAGCTGATCTCAGAAGATGCTGGTATCTGGGATGAGAGATAACGTCACAGCAAAAACAACTGCTCTAACCCAGGCTTCATGGTGTGAAGAGATTGTTTTCTGTCATCAGTGATACCTGAAGAACGACCCTATGGACAAACTATTAGAACTACTAGGCTGTTACTAATAACAGATATGAATCAGCGTGTACAGTATGTCTCTCAGTCCCATGGACAGTCTGTGTGAAGAGTCTACCTGGCAGCACCGACATGCTCCACGACAGTAATAACATTCCCCAGCTGACAGTCACCTGCGGGCATCTCCCCGACCCCTCAGTGACCCTACAGTTGGCACACACGGCAGAGCCCTCCAGAAGAGAGAGAAACAGAGAGAGAGAGAGTGACAGAGATGGAGAGGGGGGGTGACGAGAGAGAGAAATAGGGGGAGAGAGAGAGAGAGAGAGAAAGAGAGATGAGAGAGAGGAGGGATGGAGAGAGGGGATAAGATCCTGGCAGTGCCACACAGGTGGGCATCACCTTCACTGAGCAACACAGCAGAGCTGGCAGCCACCACGGCAAGAAATAAACACTGGAATGTAGCCAGCCACATGGACTGAACTCAACCAGGTAGACTAGTCAGCCAGGTTGGCAGAGTACATACAGTACATCACACACCTCATAATAAAAGGCTTGGTGCTGTATCAGACCATACTGCTCAATGGCTGAATGGTTTCTACTGAGGGCAGATAGAAAGTAGTACTGACACTAAAAACAGAGCAACAATAAAAACCAACTGGCTGGAGCTGTCAACAGTAACATCTGTCTGTCTGGGCTGGAGCTGTCAACAGTAACATCTGTCTGTCTGGGCTGGAGCTGTCAACAGTAACCTCTGTCTGTCTGGGCTGGAGCTGTCAACAGTAACATCTGTCTGTCTGGGCTGGAGCTGTCAACAGTAACATCTGTCTGTCTGGGCTGGAGCTGTCAACAGTAACCTCTGTCTGTCTGGGCTGGAGCTGTCAACAGTAACCTCTGTCTGTCTGGGCTGGAGCTGTCAACAGTAACATCTGTCTGTCTGGGCTGGAGCTGTCAACAGTAACATCTGTCTGTCTGGGCTGGAGCTGTCAACAGTACTATCTGTCTGTCTGGGCTGGAGCTGTCAACAGTAACATCTGTCTGTCTGGGCTGGAGCTGTCAACAGTAACCTCTGTCTGTCTGGGCTGGAGCTGTCAACAGTAACATCTGTCTGTCTGGGCTGGAGCTGTCAACAGTAACATCTGTCTGTCTGGGCTGGAGCTGTCAACAGTAACATCTGTCTGTCTGGGCTGGAGCTGTCAACAGTAACATCTGTCTGTCTGGGCTGGAGCTGTCAACAGTAACATCTGTCTGTCTGGGCTGGAGCTGTCAACAGTAACATCTGTCTGTCTGGGCTGGAGCTGTCAACAGTAACATCTGTCTGTCTGGGCTGGAGCTGTCAACAGTACTATCTGTCTGTCTGGGCTGGAGCTGTCAACAGTAACATCTGTCTGTCTGGGCTGGAGCTGTCAACAGTAACCTCTGTCTGTCTGGGCTGGAGCTGTCAACAGTAACATCTGTCTGTCTGGGCTGGAGCTGTCAACAGTAACATCTGTCTGTCTGGGCTGGAGCTGTCAACAGTAACATCTGTCTGTCTGGGCTGGAGCTGTCAACAGTAACATCTGTCTGTCTGGGCTGAAACTGTCAACAGTACTATTTGTCTGTCTGGAGCTGTCAACAGTAACATCTGTCTGTCTGGGCTGGAGCTGTCAACAGTAACATCTGTCTGTCTGGGCTGGAGCTGTCAACAGTAACATCTGTCTGTCTGGGCTGGAGCTGTCAACAGTAACATCTGTCTGTCTGGGCTGGAGCTGTCAACAGTAACATCTGTCTGTCTGGGCTGGAGCTGTCAACAGTAACATCTGTCTGTCTGGGCTGAAGCTGTCAACAGTAACATCTGTCTGTCTGGGCTGGAGCTGTCAACAGTAACCTCTGTCTGTCTGGGCTGGAGCTGTCAACAGTAACATCTGTCTGTCTGGGCTGGAGCTGTCAACAGTAACATCTGTCTGTCTGGGCTGGAGCTGTCAACAGTAACATCTGTCTGTCTGGGCTGGAGCTGTCAACAGTAACCTCTGTCTGTCTGGGCTGGAGCTGTCAACAGTAACCTCTGTCTGTCTGGGCTGGAGCTGTCAACAGTAACCTCTGTCTGTCTGGGCTGGAGCTGTCAACAGTAACCTCTGTCTGTCTGGGCTGGAGCTGTCAACAGTAACATCTGTCTGTCTTGGCTGGAGCTGTCAACAGTAACATCTGTCTGTCTGGGCTGGAGCTGTCAACAGTAACCTCTGTCTGTCTGGGCTGGAGCTGTCAACAGTAACATCTGTCTGTCTGGGCTGGAGCTGTCAACAGTAACATCTGTCTGTCTGGGCTGGAGCTGTCAACAGTAACATCTGTCTGTCTGGGCTGGAGCTGTCAACAGTAACATCTGTCTGTCTGGGCTGAAACTGTCAACAGTACTATTTGTCTGTCTGGGCTGGAGCTGTCAACAGTAACATCTGTCTGTCTGGGCTGGAGCTGTCAACAGTAACCTCTGTCTGTCTGGGCTGGAGCTGTCAACAGTAACATCTGTCTGTCTGGGCTGGAGCTGTCAACCATAACCTCTGTCTGTCTGGGCTGGAGCTGTCAACAGTAACATCTGTCTGTCTTGGCTGGAGCTGTCAACAGTAACATCTGTCTGTCTTGGCTGGAGCTGTCAACAGTAACATCTGTCTGTCTGGGCTGGAGCTGTCAACAGTAACATCTGTCTGTCTGGGCTGGAGCTGTCAACAGTAACATCTGTCTGTCTGGGCTGGAGCTGTCAACAGTAACCTCTGTCTGTCTGGGCTGGAGCTGTCAACAGTAACATCTGTCTGTCTGGGCTGGAGCTGTCAACAGTAACATCTGTCTGTCTGGGCTGGAGCTGTCAACAGTAACATCTGTCTGTCTGGGCTGGAGCTGTCAACAGTAACATCTGTCTGTCTGGGCTGGAGCTGTCAACAGTAACATCTGTCTGTCTGTGAACGATATGAGGGAGGGCCATTCTCTGTGAGTGAGTGAGACAGAGATACAGAAAGAGAGAGAGAGAGAGAGAGAGATAGAGATATTCCATTACAAATCAGCCTTTTCCAGTTACAATAGTCAT